>NC_072734.1:257737-402179 GCF_026930045.1 Uloborus diversus
TAACCTACCACGTAATAGATATTTTTGAGACCAGACGAATTTGTAATGAGATTTAAATATCCGAAGACGGGCGAGCAGAGAAACAAAGAAAAAATGGAAAATATATATAAGAGTTCATTCATTCTTTTTGCAAAGGAAAATGTAACTGTCCAGGTTCATCATATCAAACGTAAAGCTTCTGTGGGAAACCAAGAATGAAAAGGATCCCCCCTCTGCACACCATAACTGCAATATTATTGAATGATTATACTTATTGAAAAATCATTCAAGCAGAAAGAATGGAAATTGTGGATAAACCAGGAAACATTTACCAAAATGCTTCCATTTTTTTACTAGCAGGTCTCGATTTCCACGTAAAAAAGGCTTTCCTATATTTACAACAGATCTGAAAAAGGGAATGTATTCAAAGAATTTTTTATGTGCGCTGAAAGAAATTTCACGGTTTATGCGTATCAATACATTTTCGCTTATAGCTTGTGAGCATACTTGTGAAATGAGCAGGTTCTAATAAAACTAACGGAAAACCCAAAAGAAGAAATCCATAGTTGTAACGGATTAAAAAGTTCAGCTGTGCACTTTTTCGGTGAGTTTAATGAATTGTGTTCATGTTATTAAACTTCATTGGAGAACTAGAATGACTCTGGGACAAGTTAGACCAATATGATTATATTTGACTTCTCAACATCAGAGTGCCCCAGAAGAAGCGGTTTTCCGAATCGTGTAATAAACGACACCTCAATAATGAGTTGCTCTCTAGCTTTGGACTTCAGGACATTGAAAAAAAAAAAGTAGAGAAAACAACAAGAAAAACAGACTGAAACATTATCTGAACCGTCATCGAAGAAAGTACATCTCAACAGATCGTGATTCATGGGTGCAAGACCTTCCGTCTCAGGACGGATTTCCGTCTTGGACAAAATTTTCGAGACGGAGGTCGGGACGGAAAGAAATTCGATGACTTTGTTCCAGTTTTTACTCAAAAAAGAAAAATTGAGTGTTTGAAAAATATGCTTTAATATTACTGTACCGTTCCCATAACCACGAATTTACATCGACATTTTCTCGATTTTCCGCCGTTTAACTTTTTTTTAGGTTGCTCTGTTATTTCTAACTCACTGCATTGCAGATCGCTGAGTTGCTCACTATTCTCTCTGATTTATAGAATTACTCTCTCTATTTGAAAATTTAGCCTTTTCTCTTTCTATTTTCAATCATCCTTTCGGTTTCTTTTTTCATTTGCGTTTTTTTTTTTTTTTTTTTTTGCAAAAAATGTTTTAGCGTTGAATCTGAATACCGATTGAGAATGATTTTGCTGACGGTTATAAAATGTTTACGCCACAGCAAAAGGCGTGCACATACCAGGCAAAATGGGAACTATCAGGGACTTTAAACATTTTAATGAAAATGGGAATTTTGAAAAGAGTCGGGGGGGGGGGGATTTCAAGCTGGTTTGAAACACTGACAACTGTTCCTGCATTTTTTGACATGTTTCTGGTAAAATATTCTAAGACTTGATGAATTACTAAATTCCAATGTCTTTCAACCTAACGCTCGCTAAAATGGAATTATGGGGGGGGGGGGGGAGAGAAAAGGAAACGAGAAAAACAACAGAAAAAAAACGCCAGCACGAATTTGCGAAAAAACGGTGTTCTTGCAAAGAGGGTTAGTCCGCGATACTGAGGTCCTAAAACGTTTGTATTTTGGGCAATCTAAGAGGGGGTTAGGCTACTCAAGAGTAGGGTGGGCCGAAAAAACTTTTTTTGGAAATCTGTTTTTGGATAGTGCGGAAAAGTTGCTATATGGGCCCGTTATTACCCATAAAAAATTTCGCTAAATTTGTTTAATATTTAGCCGGCGCTATTTGACCTTGAAAAACTGAAAAAAAAGGGCAAAAATGCACTTTTTTCAAAAAAAAAGGGGGGGGGGGGTCGAAAATAAAAGTTTGAAGAAATAAAAGTTTGAATCGAAAATAAAAGTTTGATACTTCTAATGTTTCAGCAAACATTAGAAGTATCTGTCAGTGAATTAGTTGAAATCCTCAAAGACTTTTATACATTTCGTAGAATATTTAGCTACGCTCCTTTAAGACTGAAACATTGGAAAAATGAAAAAAAAAAAAAAAAATTAAAAGTAGTTTCAAAATAAGTAAGTAACTGAAACGTTACGCAATACGTTACTTAGAAAAAACAGTGAAAATTCAATCAATTTTCTGCGACATTTGTACGCCAATTTTAAAAAATGCATACACTCAAATAAAAAATAGTTACATAAGATACTAATTTTTTAATCTTCGGTTCCAATTGTTTCTCCTGGATAGTAAACGGCGCTCAACTACTTCTATTATTCCTAAGATTATTTTATAACTATTTTATATATTTTTGAGAAATAGAGCCCTTGAGTATTAAAAAAAATATGAAACCTCTGAAGTCCTTTAAACTGATTAATGAATTGAACGCAAGTTTCTTCTTTTTCTCAAGCCATTTCCTCCTCTCGACTTTATGACCCACTGAAGAGACAAAACCCCCCGACAAGAAATGCTGTATTTCTACACCTCCACAGCTGGGAATTAAGCAATTAAAGGGGTCCTCTCTTGTGTCCAATGTCCACAATGAGTTGCCATTGAGGCATCTTATACTGGAATTGGACGGTTGCACAAAGTGGCCACATTCATATTCTGGAGCTATCGAACAACTTCTTAGAGATTGAAAAAAAAATTCGGTGGTCAAATTTGATAAAATTAACTGCAATCTTCTGGTTTTGGACATGGAAGATATAAAAAATTTAAGTACTGAACAACAATATTCGTATAGAATCTGTCTTGCCGTAAAAGATGGTAGTTGTCCTTCAAGCGTAGCTGACAGTAGCCCAGGCAAACTCAGTCAGTCAAGCGCGATGGCTGACAACTACAAACCGTTTTTTACGCTTGTATATTTATATAGATGCTCCAACTCCATCAGAAAACCTTACAATGCTTGTAAAGTATGTAATTTTAGTTTATGCTCCAATGTGGTTTGAAATAAAAATGAAACCGAACTGCCAGTAGCGCTCCCAACATTTTTGGAAAATGATTTCTCTTGCAAGGCAGTTTCCAGACAACGTTAAGGAGATAATTTTCAAAGTTCTCTCAAATAATGCATATTTCGCTCATCCTGAACAGCTACTGTTGACAGTATTGTTTGACTCAAGAAAATACATTCGGGAATTAGCTGTTAGGCGCATTCTGAACTCTAGAAATAAGAAGACGAAGAGCTCGGATGGTGTACGATTTTTTGAGCGTCCTAAACTCAATTTTGAAGTCGTTGATTATGTTGATTTAGTTGATTGGGCAAACTGTGTTGTAACAGAGCCACCTCTTACAATGTATCTAAAAGATCAACAATGGAAAGAAATGTGCAAAGAACATTCTACAGAGTTTACATTCGAGAAATTTCCCTGTCACACGCAAGCTGTGAAACGTTGTGTGAAACTAATAACCGAAGCTGCAATAAAAGTTTGTGGTGAAACTGCACGAGATGGATACATTCGTGCTAAACTTCAAGCTAGGAAAGAACTTCCATCATTTGATAACAAGGGACAATATTGTTCCAAAAAATAATACTCATTATGCATGAGCTATTATAAATCAAATTTAAAGATTTCTTTTTTTAAATTTTATTATCTAGATATGTAGTTCTCGAAAATGTATGATACTATTGCGTGATAATAATTACTATGATTAATGGCGCTATTTAATTAGTTAGTCTATGATTTAATTTAAAAAATTAATTTTCACATTGGTTTTTAAAGAAATTCAATATTTTTTCATTTTTCTCCAATTTTTGATGTCGGAAAGGAGCAGTTAAATGCTCATTAAAATCAATGAAACATTTTATGGGCTCGAACTGGCTCATTATATAACATTTTCGGTGCATTCCAGCAAAATATTTGGAATTTAGTTTCTTAAAAAAAATTTCGACAAAAATTCATTTTTCTCTTTTTTTTTCGGTTTTTCAGTGTCAAATAGCGCCGGCTAGATATTTTTTTAATATCCAAGAAATTTTTTGTGAGTGCTAACTAGCTCACTACGCAACTTTTGCGCGCTATCCAAAAATTGATTTCGAAAAAACATTTTTTCGGCTTATTTCGGCCCACCCTACTCAAGAGCCATAATAAAATATCGAAAAACTGAATTGAAAGTCATTTTTGAAGCTAGGAGTAGTTCGGGATTTTTCTTCTGCAAACTCTTAAAAATTTAAAAGTCAAAAATGTTTAGGCTGTCTTTCATAATGTAAAAGGGGGAGGGGGAGGTTTAAAAAAAATCGGAAACTGGAGTTTTAATACACTAATTTAGGCAATCTTTGGTGCATTGATGAGAGATGATTTTGGTGTTCTAACCTGAAAATGTTTTGTAGCTGATGTATTAAAAACTATTTGTGGCTATACTTAAATTTCTTAATACAAAGGGAACTTGGGACTCTCTCCCGAAAAGTGTTTGTAATTGAAGTCTTAAAACTTTTAGACTGTCTTTGGCAATGTCAAGAGGGGGGGGGGGGAGAGGGCTCTCTTTAGGCAAAATTCCGAAACTAGAGTCGTAAAAACGAACCTTTAGACCATCTCGGGTTCGGGGTCCCCCTTCCCCAAAAAAAATTCAAAGCTGAAGCATTCAGAACTCAGCTTTAGATAATCTTTGAGGAACTTAAGAAGAGGGAATTCAAAGACTTTCTCTCAATAAATTTTAGAACTTAAATTCTTAAAACTTCGGTGATGAAAAGGGGGAACCGCAAGTTTAAGTCAAATTTAGTGAACTTAGGGGAAGGAGTTCAAGGGGGGGGGGGCTCTCATCCCCGAAAATTTCTCCATGCTGAAGTATTGAAAGGCTATTTTGGCGTTTTTTGAGTGAGTTAAGAGTAGGGGACTTCGGGGATCTTTCTCAGAACATTTTCGAAACTAAAGTCTTAAAACTTTGGGTTGTCTTTGGCGAAGTGAAGAGGGGAGTTGCTCTTACAATAGAATAATAAATCTTAAACACAAACTTACACTGCCTTTAATAAATACAAAGAGAGCGGGGGGGGGGGGGGGTATTCCATCGCCCAGCCCGAAATATTTCCGTTTCTGAAATTTTAAGAGCTCTGTTTTGGACTATCCTTGGATGACTAAAGGGGGGAAGGGAGTAGGAAGCTTCTTTCAAAAAGTTTCCCAAATTAAAGTATTAAAACGTTTAGGCGGTCATAAGTCATGTTTATAGGTAAGGGGGGTACTGCTCCTAGAAAAAAAATTAGAAACTGAAGCCTTAAAACTCAAATTTAGGATATTTGTGGTGAATTCAGAAAAAGGGGTTCGGGAGATCTCATCCGAAAATTTTTCGATGCTGAAATATTTAAAACGCCACTTTAGACTATATTTGAGTGCCTTAAGAGGGATGTGATTCGGAGGCCCTCCCTAGGGTAAGAATTCAGTTCCCCTATTGCGTTTTTTAATTAATGAATATTGGAAATTGTACCTTGTTTAAAAAATGTATCTACTTCACTGAAGTGGTTTTTTTATGGCTAATTTCACTACCTGCTATCTTATGAAAGAATTCTTTTTCAAATGAAGACTGTGTGGGGGAATGGTGCCAGTTTATTATAATTAGTCGCGCATACCCTTCCTCCACCTTTCCTTCTTTTCTAGTTTATTGGCGCTACATTGAGTAGACTTTCCGATCATATCTAAATTACAGTATGATGCAAAAGTGAAAATCTTATGTCCCAAGCGATTTTATTGCTGCAATAAAAATGGTTAAAATCGGCAAAAAACTAATGGCGAGGAGCCTCAAACGCTTTTATCCCTAACATTATCCAACATCGTCTAAAATGGCGTTTTTGGAACTTCAATTTCGAAATATTGCCGAAGGAGAGTTCCTGAACTCCATCCCTTCGATAATGAATTCAAAAAGCGTATAAAAGTTATGAAAGGTGGACAACAATTTCGTTTTTAAAGCTATAATTTCGGGGAGAGTCCAGAGCGCCCCCCCCCCCCCATCTTTCTCTAATATTCTTGAAGGTCGCTCAATATTGTGATTTTGGGATTATCGGTTTGAAAACGTTGATGTAAGAGTCCCAGAACCCCTCCTTTCCCTGAACTTTACCAAAATGGCCTAGCATTGCGTTTTTTGGACTTCAATATAAAAAAAAATTCTAGGGGAGGAACCGCAGACCCCCCGTTATTGGCGGTATTTAGGTTTTGGGAATTACGATATCAAAACTCTTAAATATTACATTTTAAACTAAGTTCATGTTGTTAGAAAAGTCGAAAGCTTAAAATTCAAATCAAACCGATTCCAAAACTGGCATAATTAAAATCTCCAACATTTATACACATAAATTTTTATTTAAGCACACATGCTTGGGCGGGGGGGGGGGGGGCTCAAACTGTCTAGAGACGAACTTTATTTATACTCGCCATCTACACACTTGGCGCAGAGTTGCGCTTCAACTAATACAAAAAAAAAAAAAAAAAAACAGTCGACGACCTGTCAACACAAGGTATTATTTTATCTGGCGCCACCTGCCAGATAAATTGCTTTAAAACAAAATTTCCATAAATCACAATAAAGAATTGAATAATTAAAAATAGAAAACAGTACAAAGTTCTTTTCTGATCCGTTTCACAACACTCCCACCTTTTTGATTTGCTTGAATCAAAAACTTAAATAATGCTATTTTTAAAACAGGAGCACACTTCTAAAGGGTACAATTTTCGTACAGGACGTGTCAATGTACCATTTTGGGTTTTTACTTTCACAACTCTTACCCGTCCATCTCTTCCAGTACACAGTTCCTGAGTACGCGCGAATGACCAGTTAATTCGCTTCAGATTTTCTCTTCCGATCAATACAATGTCCCCTAATTTCAGCTCACAATAATGAGTTTGTCCATGTCTCTGCACTCATTGTCCGAGGTACTCCCTGCGGAAACGACTTCGAAGTTGTTCCCGCAACTCTTGGCAAAAGCTTTGGCGTACTAAAAGTTTATCTCGATCTAACAGGTCCAAATCTGGGGTACCTGAAAATTTAATGTCCTATATAAACATAGAAGGTGTTAAAGGCGTTAAATCCTCCGTGTCGTTTGAGACACAGGTTAGAGGATGACAGTTCATTACCGACTCGCACGTCACATAGGAGAGTAAGTAATTCCTCATGGGTTACGGATGCTTGTCCCAAGACTCGCACTAATAATTCCTAAGTGGTACTAACTAGACGCTCCGACCATCCGCCCCACCACGCAGCTGTGGGAGGAATAAAATTCCAAGTGATGGGGCTTAACGCTTCCAGCGATATTACTTTTTTCAATCGATTTTTCTCAGCCATCTTGGCGCTCCAACAAAATTAGTCCCACTGTCGGTGTACACAACAGACGGACAACCTCTTCGGGCTATGAAACGCCGAAGTGCTTGAATGAAGATTTCTGTACTTATGGATGACACCAACTCTAAATGTACGCATCGGTATACACTATCCAAGTCTTAGCTTTATTCCGGAGAATAAGCGGATTGCATAAATCTATTCCGCGGTGACCTCAAAGGCGAAAGCATCACGAACTCTGTCCAGTGGTAACTGAGTCGATCCAGTTATTGAGAAGGAATAGATGGAGAGCGTGCAACCCTGCTATCCCGATAGGGCAACAATATCATGTGACCTGGGGAGCAATTTGGAGTTGACCGTAACCGCTGAAGAAGTTTCCATTAGCTGAAGCCATGAATGATAAAAATATTTAACTGTAGAACGGAAAAATAAGGTTTATAGCAATAGTGCAGTATTGTAGCATTATAAACTGTGAAGAAAAAGCCACACCAGGAGGTCCATTAACTTTTCATAGGCATGTACGAATGTTTTTTACTTCTAAATAAAGAAAAAATAACATATATATGCATTCAACGAGTACATATCCCACAGTTGCCTATATTTTAAAAATTTTTATAGTGATTTTACCTGTAAATGTAATAAAGCATTGTATATCATGAGTGCGAATAACATTTTAGTTCCATAAAAAGACTTTTTACTTAACTAGTAATTATTTTAACGGCTCTGAAGTATTTTGTGTACGTTTGCTTTGTTGGCGAGTAGCTTCTCGCCAAGCTCCTGTGAACAGCAGATGCGTTTAGAGCAAGTTTTAGATTTGAGAATAAATATTTGTTACTTTTTTATGCTTTAATTTAAATGCTAGTATACCTGCGTATGAAATAATTTCAAAACATTGATTACAAGACACAAGAATCCATAAATTTACAGTCAATTACGGTCATTCCATGTCAAATCAACCCATCACTCAAAATGACCATATCAGATTTTCATGAAACTTTCAGGGATTGACTGTTTGACATTCTAAATTCAAATCTACTTTTAAAAAAAATCTATATTTTTTGGTTAATGAGTTATTAATTTTTTAAATGTGTAAAAACTCACGTTTTTTTACTCATCTGTTGTGCTTAAAAATGCTACAATTTTAGTTCTATGGGGTCAATACAGTTGGTTAACAGCTCATTTTAAAGAGAATTGTATGAGCTTTAATTTGACATGCAACTTGCATATTTCTCTTAAATTTTTAGTATTTTTTTAATTTTAAAATTTAAAATTAAAATTTTTTTAGTTAGTGTCCTTTAAAAATTTTGAAAAAAATATATGTTTTTTTAATATGTTTTAATAAATACATCCTAAAAATTTCAGAGTGGGGACATGATGGGATCAACAGTTATAGCAAATAATGCAATGACACTTTTTTTGTAACTATATATATATATATATATATATATATATATATATATATATATATATATATGTTTTTTTATTAGACATTTTTTTAGATTATTTTCTTTTACTTTTTTAAAATCATGTTTTTTAAATTAATCTCTTACTTTTTAAAATTACTTTTATTTTAAATTTTCTTTAAAATTATTTTTTAATTTTATTTTTAACTAAGCAATTTCTAATTTGGCAACATTTTATTTCAAAATTATGATATAAATTAAAATATAATTAAAAATTGAAAATGAAATGCATTAAAACCATTTAAAGAACAGGCAGATCATGCAGCAGCTTGTTTACACACGTGTTGAAACACTCCCTGACATGTTCAAACAGGTGTGTGACGCAGTAAGTCCAATAGCTGAAGGAAGCTGTTCATTCTTATTCTGGCTTTCAAATAGTAAAGTAGATTGTGTTTGATGTATTGATAATTGTGCTTTTTTAAATTTTGCTTAAATGTTTGTTTTTCAATAGATGTTCTCATATTTTAATAGTTATAAAAGTTGATTATTTTAAAATATTTTTGCGCAAATTTTCAAGAGTGCTTATTGGAATTTAATAATGACCTTTTAACCAAGCTTTAAAGAAAAAAAATTAAAGAAAAATCATAAGGAAGTAATTGAAGGCTATAAAATATGTGATACTTGCCGCAAAGTTGTACAAAAATTACCTTTAGTTACCTCAGATTATTAAGAAAGTTCAGATGAAGCTCTGAGTGAAACAGGTCATGAGACTGAAATTTCAGCTCCAGAAAAGTCTAAAGCTATTGAAATTTTAAATGAAAATCTTGGAGTAATTGATGAAACTCCTATAAAAAAATTCGTCTCAGTGAAAAGAAGTACCCCCAAACAAAATTAACTAAGATCACTGAAGTTTTAGGAACTCAACTATTTGCATAAAATACACCGCCAGCTCAGTCAATTCCAGCCGAGGACTGCAGTTTCGTGCTTATTAGCACTCATCAGCCCGGCATAGGAGAGACTGAGCTGGAGGTGGAAAACCTCTTAAAGAAGCCTAGAGTGCCAAACAAACTGGTTTGGCTCTCTAGGCTTCTTTAGGTATTTTTATGTATCGAATTCTACTTTGTGTTTATACATTTCAAAATTACATCCTCGAAGTTTCTGTGCTAGTTCTGTTTTCTGAACTTCAAAGGAATAAAAGATAACCAAAATTTAAGATTTTTTTGTAATTTAAAGGTTTTTTAATTAATTGAACTATTCATAGTTTTACTACAAAATGTTTATAATATTATTAAAAAAAACTAAAACATGTATATTTTGCAATAAATTTAAATTGTTAAAAATAGTTTTGTACATTTAAAAAAGTATTTTTTATTTATTTATTGTTTTTTTAATTTTTAAACAAAAATGCTAAGTAGCACCATTGCATTATTTGCTATAACTGCTGATCCCATCATGTACCCACTCTGAAATTTTTAGGATGTATTTAAAAAAACATATTAAAAAACATATATTTTTTTCAAAATTTTTAAAGGGCACTAACTGTAAAAAAAATTTAAATTTAAAATTTTAAAATTTAAAAAAAATATTAAAAATTTAAGAGAAATTTGCAAGTTGCATGTCAAATTAAAGCTCATGCAATTCTCTTTAAAATGAGCTGTTAAACAACTGTATTAATCCCATAGAACTAAAATTGTAGCATTTTTAAGCACAACAGATGAGTAAAAAAACGTGAGTTTTTACACATTTAAAAAATTAATAACTCATTAACCAAAAAATATAGATTTTTTTTAAAAGTAGATCTGAATTTAGATTGTCAAACAGTATGAGCCCTAAAATTATCATGAAAATCTGAGATGGTAAATTTGAAAATATTTTTTTTTGGTTGATTTGACATGGAATGACCCTTAGAGAACATTTTAAACATATATTTGTACATGCCCATCATTACAAGGAATACACATCAAAAATATGAAAAATGCAATTACATCATATTTTAAAATCCCGGAAGAAGTGGGGAAGAAGAGTTTGAATGACAGGCTTGTATTTGTATCCGTTATTTATTTAAAACTGGCAAAAGGTTCGCGGCGTTGCCTATGCCCATAAAAATCAGAAACGATACCTTTTAAAAGAACTGATCTTTCAACATTTCTCAAAACTCTTAGTCTGCTAATAATTATCACCAGGGGTGATTGTAACTCCATGAAAAAATACCTGAACTTTTTTTTCCAAGAAGAAAAAGTGATTTGATGGGCATATATATACACATTACGTGTATGTACACATCATATTATGTATATAAATAATATAAATAATTTAGATACATAGTTATTTGTTTGGGCTAAAACTCGAAGTTTTAGTTGGACTTCATACGTCCATGTGCATGGTGGGAATTAAATTCTTTTAATTTTTCTCATTTCTTAAAATTTTTCAAAGAATGTTTTATTTTCCTCCTTTGTATCTGAATCCTTAACCACTAATTACATTCATTTACTAATACACTAAAGCCTAATACACCAGCATTTTTTAATGATTCCCGGTTTCTTTTATGAGTATTTGTAGAAGAATGTTGCATTGCAATAATGCCTTCACACCATCATTAGCATATGTAAAGGGCTTGTTGCAAGAAACACAAAACCAAAATCCAGCCCTATCAATTTTTTTACACTAGATTTCCATCTTTTCACTGTAGGAATCCACTCTGTTTAACCATTCCCAATTAAACTTGTTCTTCTTTCCTGCATCGATGGAGCCAATATCTTCAGATTTATCCAGATACCTCATTTTTTAAATGAGAACATGCAAAGTTCAAATGAATAAATTTATCAAACAAAAAAAGTAGCGAAATGAAAAGTAAGAGTTAACTAGTAAAATTTAATTAAACAAACTAATTTATATTTACAAGGAGCATATTAATAACGATAAAGTATAATTAGAATTAGTTCAATAACAGCAGAAAGCACACAGATAAAGATCATAAACCAGAACATAAAATAAAGAAAATATTTGCATACGATCAATTCCTCCAACTGCCATAAAGAACTAAGACAGGAGTCGAAGCTCTTATCACTTTTCTCTTCCTACCTTCCCCCAGTTTACAAAACATGACCGTAGCTTGCGCTTTATATTTATACCAAATGTCTTCAATTTGGATTTTTTCGTTTCATTAAACATCGCCCTAAATTTTACTAAAGTGGGTTTTTCTGAAAATATAGAAGTTCCGGTATTTTCGAAGATGTAGATACCGGAATTCAAGATGAAAATACCGGAAATCCGGTAAAATACCGGAACACAATCGCCCCTGTATCACAGAGAAAGTTTCAATACTATTTTTAAAAAAACACTCACACGCGCAAAATTTAACTAACGTTTTCGTTTTTCATTTTCACATATTTTACTGAAATTTCATTCTCGTTTTTTAATTCTATCTTTAAAATGATATATGTATAATAGAAAAATAGATAACCATTCAAAAACTATTATTTTTTAATTTGTATTTATTACTAAAATATATTTTAAGTGAAAATTTTGCTTGATAACTTACCTACCATACACCTTCAGATGAATCAAATTAATCAAATAGTACAAGCAGAAAAATTGATAGATTTGATTATGACACCAATTGTCCCTGCTGACACTGTTCGATATTCTCTTCGTCGTACATTGTCTGAGGTGGCATGGAAAAGCATATACGAAAAATAGAATATTTTTATTTGAAGAATGAGTCAAATAAAATACCACTAAAAACCTGTTGACTTTATCATGGAATAATATACCTGATTAGAGAGTATACCAATTTACTGTGTTTAAAAGCAGAATCATTGACATACACGTGAAGAATTTTTGGCTCAGATGATGTATACCCCCCCCCCCCCCCCCGGTGATTTCCGCATTTTTCACTCATTGGAATAGCAACATAGATTTTTAGTGCATAATCATTATACTTAGGCGAAACATATCAATCAGTTCGTTTTACCCGAAATGTTTTTACAAGAAACTTGCAATAATCTCAAATAAGTTGTTGGATGAGATCCTAATAAAATAAAGTAATTTATATTTATTATTGTATATGAAATCCCGAAAGGAGTAATGAATGTTTCCAGATTTCTAAGTAGTCAAGAAAACTTATTCTTGTCAAAATTTTAATCGTATTTTCAAAGATTAACAATCTACTATGCCTTTTCTCAAAAAATATAACAGCAAGAAATACTTTTATTTAGAGATTTAAAATGTTTACTTTCAATCAGTCAAAAAAAAAAAAAAAAAAACTGAGTGATTTTTTCTGTCTTACTCGTAACCACGATAATCTCCGGTTGATACGAAATGTTGGCATTTAATGTTTTAATGACTTTCAAAAGAATACAATGCGTTAGAGCAAAAACAATAACTTTATAATAGTTCTATAAATTTTAAATCAGCTACCATCGGAATTCTATCAAATGCATATTAACAAGAAAAATACATTTGTATATTAACATATACAAAGATATTCAACAATACTTACATGTGACCAGCGGTGCTAAATTTAAGTATCTCCATTGCCTCTGGATACAAGTAATCCAATAAATAGCCTTTATTTTAAATGGATAACACGAGATCCTAAAACTATTCTCACCGCTAGAAACACAATATGACTAACGAATAGAATTGTTCGAAGTATTGAGCAAAATAATACACCGCAATAATATTCTGATACTGACTCAGTAAAATCCACAACAAATCACCGGGGGGATCAAAATACATCTGACTGAAAATGGCGCGATCATTTTTTCCAAACCTACAAAGCCTAAAGGAGTAAAAACAATTTCGACATACGAGTATATTACTCTCCAGACATGAAATAGCAAGCTATCTATTTTGTCTACAACATCTGAGATGTTATCTAAATAAGCTTTTAATTAGCAACATGTAACAGTGCGATTTAATAAGCACAATCAAAAAGTGACGTTTCTCATAACTTGAAGGCTAATCAGAATACTAACAAAGTAGAGCACAGCGGCAACCCTAAAAATGGAAAAATTCCGTTTTTGATATTTTCTTTCGTGATATTTCTGTTTTTGTAAGGAAAAAATACGTTTTGAAGCTATTACGGAAATATTCTGTTAAAATCAGTCAGAAAACTACCTGAATTTTCAGGTTTTTTTAACAGTGTATGCTTTCACATCATTTTCTACTTTGTGTGGTCTTGAACTGTGATGGCCCCTTTTATCTGGTAGTGGTGCTGACAACCCATTTGAAATACTGTTTTTTATGATATCAAGCTTTTTCTCCCAATACCATACAAAGAGCACATAGCTGTCTTGCAAATATTTATAGTTTGACAGCCGAAAGTGACATAATATTTGTATGAAGCTGCCCTACTTTTCCTAGCACTTGTGCTCTGTTTTTTAATGCTATTAATTTCAGTACTATTAAAAAGTGTACAATTTTTAGCATTCACATCTAGTTTATTGAATTCAGTTAGTATGGAAGTCCTGTCATCAATACTGAATTTAGAGGAACACTGTAAACGACACTTAACTTGGCACAGAGTACCTGTACGTACTGATTTTGCTGGTACTAATTTGCCTGTCTGGAAAACATAAGCTTCTCCTTTCTGCCCAGCCGTAGCTGCTTTTTTTCGCTGCCATGCATGTGGAGTTCTTTTTCTTTTTCTTGATGTTTTCTTAGAGCAGGGCATTTCAGTCAACTCTTCAAATTGTTCAGGAGAAGGTGATACGTCTACTTTTCCATCGGTAATAAAGTTTTCACATACCTCATGTTGAATATCAAAAATATCAGGACTTTCACAAACCTTTCTTCTTGCTTTCTTGGTAGGACTTATCTCGATATGTTCATCAGATGAGTCTGTCTTTTCTAATCCTTCACTATTGTGTACATTATAATCACTTGAGTCAGCAACAGAAATGTTCTCATCAGATATAGAAATTTCTTCCTCATTTTCTGAAAAGAAAAAAACAAAAATATGTCACTGTATATTTATTGTTTCATTCTAAATTCTATTCCATTCTATTCTAAATTCTATTCTAAATTATAATCCATTCTATTCTAAATTCTATTCTATTCTATTCTTAATTCTATTCTATTCTAGTCTTACTTCTATTCTATTATATTCTAAATTCTATTCTATTATATTCTAAATTCTATTCTATTGCATTAATAATCTAATAGGAAATATTACTTTCATTCCTGCTATCTATATATACATTGTTTTAAAAATATTATTTAACTTTTTCAAGTAATGTACAAAAGATATTACTTAGTTGACTTACTGTTTGGACAATTTGATGAATTCCCAAATTCACGACCTTGTAGGCTATCATGACACACAATATTTTCATCATTATCTTCATTCTTGTGAAGTATACTTTTGGCAATTTTAACTAATAACTTTGCCCTTGATATTATTTCTCTTGACAAAATGTATCTTATGTTAATTATCACAATAAAGCGCAAAATGCTATTACAAGAAAATAATAGCTAAATCACGTTCAGAAAGTACTGTTAACAAACAGATCAGTCAGGAGGAATCAACTCAACAGCTGTTTGCTGCCAACGTTCGAATCAAAAACGGTGCTTACTCTATGAAAAACTGTGCCCTCTAGTGGATAAAGGTGTTAACATACGAAAACACTTTTAACCACTAGAAAATTTACGGTTTTATGTTATATAACACCTTTATCATCTAGAATCTCAGGAAATACACAGAATAGAACTTTCAATGCTAGCTTATATGAAATATAATTATTTAAAACTTTCATCCATCAACAAAACTCGTTTTTTTTTTTTTTAAATGTCAGTTAACACCTTTATTTATTGATCCCTTCATTTCGCTACATGTAATGCGAGTGCTTCCGACACGTATTTAGAAAGGCGCACACCTAAAACACACGACATAAGCTCTAGACGCGGAATAGTAATTCCTTTTAATGGAGCAACTCTTGACTTGGCTGCTACAAACCTGACAAATATTTCCCCTTCACTCTCAGACCTCAAAAAAATTACCGTTGCATATGCATGCTGGCTAGAATCACAAAATATATGAAGTGACCAGGTACTTCGATCTCCGAACCCTATACGCCGCACAGTGTGGCATAGTGGGCAAAAATCCACCGAACTCGCGGGTTTTGAGCTAGAATCTTTTATTATGGCTTAAAATGCGGCAAAATTCTTCGACTATTTCGTAGTGGTGCTACAATTTTGAATTTCTTAACCCCCTAAGCCCCGCAGAGCTCAGAATGAACCCAAGTCGCGATTTTGAAAACTAACGAGCTGATGTGTGCATCACATGACTTCCTTTTACTCCAATTTAATGTCATTTCCCCATTATTCGCTATTTTAATGTGATTCAATATTTATTCTCTAAATATCACCAACAATGGCCAAATTGAAACCAAAAAAAAAACTCCGCCAAATTTGTCGCCAAGTTGGCGACAAAACTTGGCGACCAAAAGACTGGCGATATATCGCCAAGTGTCCGACAAATTATAACGCCACTTGAGTTTACATCGAAATTAACAATGATTTCCCCCCAAAAAGGTGCAAAAGACCCCCTTAGGAACATCCGAAAGCAACCAAAAGGGGAGGTGCACAACTAGACCCCACTACGAGTCTATGTACCAAATTTCAACTTTCTAGTACATACCATTTTTGAGTTATGCGAGATACATACGCACATACGCACATACGCACATACGCACATACACACATACGCACATACATACAGACGTCACGAGAAAAGTCGTTGTAATTACCTCGGTGATGGTCAAAATGGATATTTCGCGTGTCTATACATTCTTAGGCACTTTTCCGCATGTGGTCGAATCGAAAAAAAAACTCAACATTCATTTGGGGGTGAGCAAAATGGAAATTAAAGGCGATTTTTGAGTGAAAATTTTTTCGCGAATACAATACTTCCTTTTTTGTCCATTCAAAAACTATTATTTTTTAATTTGTATTTATTACTAAAATATATTTTAAGTGAAAATTTTGCTTGATAACTTACCTACCATACACCTTCAGATGAATCAAATTAATCAAATAGTACAAGCAGAAAAATTGATAGATTTGATTATGACACCAATTGTCCCTGCTGACACTGTTCGATATTCTCTTCGTCGTACATTGTCTGAGGTGGCATGGAAAAGCATATACGAAAAATAGAATATTTTTATTTGAAGAATGAGTCAAATTAAATACCACTAAAAACCTGTTGACTTTATCATGGAATAATATACCTGATTAGAGAGTATACCAATTTACTGTGTTTAAAAGCAGAATCATTGACATACACGTGAAGAATTTTTGGCTCAGATGATGTATACCCCCCCCCCCCGGTGATTTCCGCTATTTTCACTCATTGGAATAGCAACATAGATTTTTAGTGCATAATCATTATACTTAGGCGAAACATATCAATCAGTTCGTTTTACCCGAAATGTTTTTACAAGAAACTTGCAATAATCTCAAATAAGTTGTTGGATGAGATCCTGATAAAATAAAGTAATTTATATTTATTATTGTATATGAAATCTCGAAAGGAGTAATGAATGTTTCCAGATTTCTAAGTAGTCAAGAAAACTTATTCTTGTCAAAATTTTAATCGTATTTTCAAAGATTAACAATCTACTATGCCTTTTCTCAAAAAATATAACAGCAAGAAATACTTTTATTTAGAGATTTAAAATGTTTACTTTCAATCAGTCAAAAAAAAAAAAACTGAGTGATTTTTTCTGTCTTACTCGCAACCACGATAATCTCCGGTTGATACGAAATGTTGGCATTTAACGTTTTAATGACTTTCAAAAGAATACAATACGTTAGAGCAAAAACAATAACTTTATAATAGTTCTATAAATTCTAAATCAGCTACCATCGGAATTCTATCAAATGCATATTAACAAGAAAAATACATTTGTATATTAACATATACAAAGATATTCAACAATACTTACATGTGACCAGCGGTGCTAAATTTAAGTATCTCCATTGCCTCTGGATACAAGTAATCCAATAAATAGCCTTTATTTTAAATGGATAACACGAGATCCTAAAACTATTCTCACCGCTAGAAACACAATATGACTAACGAATAGAATTGTTCGAAGTATTGAGCAAAATAATACACCGCAATAATATTCTGATACTGACTCAGTAAAATCCACAACAAATCACCGGGGGGATCAAAATACATCTGACTGTCTGAAAATGGCGCGATCATTTTTTCCAAACCTACAAAGCCTAAAGGAGTAAAAACAATTTCGACATACGAGTATATTACTCTCCAGACATGAAATAGCAAGCTATCTATTTTGTCTACAACATCTGAGATGTTATCTAAATAAGCTTTTAATTAGCAACATGTAACAGTGCGATTTAATAAGCACAATCAAAAAGTGACGTTTCTCATAACTTGAAGGCTAATCAGAATACTAACAAAGTAGAGCACAGCGGCAACCCTAAAAATGGAAAAATTCCGTTTTTGTTATTTTCTTTCGTGATATTTCTGTTTTTGTAAGGAAAAAATACGTTTTGAAGCTATTACGGAAATATTCTGTTAAAATCAGTCAGAAAACTACCTGAATTTTCAGGTTTTTTTAACAGTGTATGCTTTCACATCATTTTCTACTTTGTGTGGTCTTGAACTGTGATGGCCCCTTTTATCTGGTAGTGGTGCTGACAACCCATTTGAAATACTGTTTTTTATGATATCAAGCTTTTTCTCCCAATACCATACAAAGAGCACATAGCTGTCTTGCAAATATTTATAGTTTGACAGCCGAAAGTGACATAATATTTGTATGAAGCTGCCCTACTTTTCCAAGCACTTGTGCTCTGTTTTTTAATGCTATTAATTTCAGTACTATTAAAAAGTGTACAATTTTTAGCATTCACATCTAGTTTATTGAATTCAGTTAGTATGGAAGTCCTGTCATCAATACTGAATTTAGAGGAACACTGTAAACGACACTTAACTTGGCACAGAGTACCTGTACGTACTGATTTTGCTGGTACTAATTTGCCTGTCTGGAAAACATAAGCTTCTCCTTTCTGCCCAGCCGTAGCTGCTTTTTTTCGCTGCCATGCATGTGGAGTTCTTTTTCTTTTTCTTGATGTTTTCTTAGAGCAGGGCATTTCAGTCAACTCTTCAAATTGTTCAGGAGAAGGTGATACGTCTACTTTTCCATCGGTAATAAAGTTTTCACATACCTCATGTTGAATATCAAAAATATCAGGACTTTCACAAACCTTTCTTCTTGCTTTCTTGGTAGGACTTATCTCGATATGTTCATCAGATGAGTCTGTCTTTTCTAATCCTTCACTATTGTGTACATTATAATCACTTGAGTCAGCAACAGAAATGTTCTCATCAGATATAGAAATTTCTTCCTCATTTTCTGAAAAGAAAAAAACAAAAATATGTCACTGTATATTTATTGTTTCATTCTAAATTCTATTCCATTCTATTCTAAATTCTATTCTAAATTATAATCCATTCTATTCTAAATTCTATTCTATTCTATTCTTAATTCTATTCTATTCTAGTCTTACTTCTATTCTATTATATTCTAAATTCTATTCTATTATATTCTAAATTCTATTCTATTGCATTAATAATCTAATAGGAAATATTACTTTCATTCCTGCTATCTATATATACATTGTTTTAAAAATATTATTTAACTTTTTCAAGTAATGTACAAAAGATATTACTTAGTTGACTTACTCTTTGGACAATTTGATGAATTCCCAAATTCACGACCTTGTAGGCTATCATGACACACAATATTTTCATCATTATCTTCATTCTTGTGAAGTATACTTTTGGCAATTTTAACTAATAACTTTGCCCTTGATATTATTTCTCTTGACAAAATGTATCTTATGTTAATTATCACAATAAAGCGCAAAATGCTATTACAAGAAAATAATAGCTAAATCACGTTCAGAAAGTACTGTTAACAAACAGATCAGTCAGGAGGAATCAACTCAACAGCTGTTTGCTGCCAACGTTCGAATCAAAAACGGTGCTTACTCTATGAAAAACTGTGCCCTCTAGTGGATAAAGGTGTTAACATACGTAAACACTTTTAACCACTAGAAAATTTACGGTTTTATGTTATATAACACCTTTATCATCTAGAATCTCAGGAAATACACAGAATAGAACTTTCAATGCTAGCTTATATGAAATATAATTATTTAAAACTTTCATCCATCAACAAAACTCGTTTTTTTTTTTTTAAATGTCAGTTAACACCTTTATTTATTGATCCCTTCATTTCGCTACATGTAATGCGAGTGCTTCCGACACGTATTTAGAAAGGCGCACACCTAAAACACACGACATAAGCTCTAGACGCGGAATAGTAATTCCTTTTAATGGAGCAACTCTTGACTTGGCTGCTACAAACCTGACAAATATTTCCCCTTCACTCTCAGACCTCAAAAAAATTACCGTTGCATATGCATGCTGGCTAGAATCACAAAATATATGAAGTGACCAGGTACTTCGATCTCCGAACCCTATACGCCGCACAGTGTGGCATAGTGGGCAAAAATCCACCGAACTCGCGGGTTTTGAGCTAGAATCTTTTATTATGGCTTAAAATGCGGCAAAATTCTTCGACTATTTCGTAGTGGTGCTACAATTTTGAATTTCTTAACCCCCTAAGCCCCGCAGAGCTCAGAATGAACCCAAGTCGCGATTTTGAAAACTAACGAGCTGATGTGTGCATCACATGACTTCCTTTTACTCCAATTTAATGTCATTTCCCCATTATTCGCTATTTTAATGTGATTCAATATTTATTCTCTAAATATCACCAACAATGGCCAAATTGAAACCAAAAAAAAAAAAAAAAACTCCGCCAAATTTGTCGCCAAGTTGGCGACAAAACTTGGCGACCAAAAGACTGGCGATATATCGCCAAGTGTCCGACAAATTATAACGCCACTTGAGTTTACATCGAAATTAACAATGATTTCCCCCCAAAAAGGTGCAAAAGACCCCCTTAGGAACATCCGAAAGCAACCAAAAGGGGAGGTGCACAACTAGACCCCACTACGAGTCTATGTACCAAATTTCAACTTTCTAGTACATACCATTTTTGAGTTATGCGAGATACATACGCACATACGCACATACGCACATACACACATACGCACATACATACAGACGTCACGAGAAAAGTCGTTGTAATTACCTCGGTGATGGTCAAAATGGATATTTCGCGTGTCTATAATTCTTAGGCACTTTTCCGCATGTGGTCGAATCGAAAAAAAAACTCAACATTCATTTGGGGGTGAGCAAAATGGAAATTAAGGGCGATTTTTGAGTGAAAATTTTTTCGCGAATACAATACTTCCTTTTTTGTAAAAGGAAGTAAAAAGTATGACCATATTTTTTCCCTGATATGTGGCTCAATGCTTAGTATAAATCGAGGAATAGGATGATAAAACACAACTTTTGATCACTGCCGGGTGTTAAGAAATGCTTTTTTCCACCGTATAAGTCATTAAAAACATGATTTTTCAGGTTTTTCCGTTAAAAAAATGGGTCTTAACGGTCTTCACACATCTCCCGCGCAAGAACAAATATTTATTTAAACTCTAATCTACACGTTTTCAATCATTTTCCAAAGTTCAAAAGGTAATAACACCCTAAAACACCGAAAAAATGGTTAAAGTTCGGATTTCAGCTCGAGATCCTACCATTGTCTTTGGGAATACATCTGTGCAATAGCGGCAATCAGCTTATTTTATGTGTACACATTTATATGTATACATTTTGGGAATAAATCGTCTGCGTTCGAATTAAGACTTTTACATTTAGAATTTCCGAATGCTTTTGATGTTTTTATGAAAATTTAATGTATCAAAGTTACAGTTGAGCAAATGTGTATTCGCAATATTAGTATGTTTGTCAGTTTCCTTGGATTAATCGTAATATTCGAATTCTAACAGGTATGTTCACTCTCTTACATAAGTAAACAAAATAGAAATCTTTGTCCTCTGTTACACAAATAAGTATTTAAACAAATTATGTAAATTACATTTTTTAAAAAATTAGTTTCTGTGTGTAAGACCAACAAAACAACATAAATTTTAATATAATATCAATAAAACTTGATTATAAAGTTAAAATAAAGTGGCTTTACTGTTTTTCATACTTCTAAAGTGAAATTTAATGGACATATATTTGTAAATATTTGTTTTTTAAATTAAATAGAGTGAAGTAAAATCATATAATTTCATTAATATTTTCAGCCCTATCTTAAATTTAGCTGTATTATAACTATAAATGATGTTGTTAGGAACAAACCTGGGGCTAAAAGGGTTCATCTGAGCATTAATTGTTTAGTTTAAAATACATTAAAATTTTAACATGTGTTTTTACATTTCAAGTTAGAATTCCAACAAAAACACTTACGTAACCTGTTACAATTCAAATATTACGATTATTCCGAGGAAACAGACAAACAGAGTAATTTTGCATCTACACATTTGCTCAACTCTTACTAATATACTAAATTACTTAATAATTTGAATTTTCTTAAAAACATCAAAAGCATTCGGAAATTTTAAATGTAAAGGTGTTTTTTCAAACGCAGACGATTCATTCTTGAATATACATATAAATGTATACATATAAAATAAGCTGTTTGCCGCTATTGCACAGTTGTATTCTATTCTCGTGGACAATGGTAGGATCTCGAGCTGAAATTCGGACTTTAAGCGATTTTTCGGTGTTTTAAGGAGGTTTTTACCTTTTGAACTTTGGAAAATGATTAAAGTGTTCTAGTTAAAAAAAAAAAAAAAATTTCTTGCGCGGGAGATGTGTGAAGACCGTTAAAACCCATTTTTCAACGGAAAATTCTGAAAAATCATGTTTTTAATGACTTATACGTTGAAAAAAGCATTTCTAAACACCCGACAGCGACGAAAAGTTGTGTTTTATCATCCAATTCCTTGATTTATACTAAGCATTGCGCCACATTTCAGGGAAAAAATATGGTCATGCTTTTTAGTTTTCAAAATCGCGACTTGGGTCCATTCTGAACTCTGCGGGGCTTAGGGGGTTAAGAAATCCAAAATTGTAGCACCACTACGAAATAGTCGAAGAATTTTTCTGCATTTTGAGCCATAATAGAAGATCCTAGCTCAAAACCCGCGAGTTCGGTGGATTTTTGCCCACTATGCCACACTGTGCGCCGCGGTATTCGCAAATCATTTAGAATTTTCAGATGATTATACCACTTTAAAAATTTGTTTCTAGTGTTATGGGGTATCCCAGTCCACTTTCATCTCCCAAATTTCCTGTAGTAACAACTTCGCTTGCAATGAAACCGGTGTCAAAAATCCCAAGGGATCAAAAATTGATTGCGTTAAAAGACGAAACCTCCCTTTTAGTCACTTTCTCTGAAACCGCTACGTTCTCAATTTTTACGTGAAGATTATCTTTCCGTCCCACATAATTCCTAAAACTAGAACGGGATTCTCTGCCGGGGAATCCGCGCTCGAATATTCTGGCACCAATTCAATATCGTTCTCTATTGGACCATATGTCCACATACGCAAGTCCATTCGAGCATCAGCTAAAATTTCAGTAGAAGATTTTATAAAATCCACGAGATCTTTTTCATTATCTACTGAAGTCCGCAATTATGAATGTAATATGATCTGTCTGATTTTTTGCACAATATCATTTTTATCAGGCGGTACTTTTGACAAATGGAAGGAAATAACAGCCCCCAGTAAAAATGGACTCAGCCGTACCCAGAACACGACTCGTGTGACGAAGAACCTTCAACTTACCTTTCTCCTACCATAAAAATCTCAAAAAGTCCCCATCTTCTTTCCTCAACTCAATCTGCAAAAATGCACGCCGAATATCGAACGTAACGCCAATACTTTTTTCTCTCAAACCCAACAAAGTAGATGAAATTTCTTAAATTTGGGCCTTTAAGCAAACAATCATTAAGGGATGGTGATCTATTAACTTTGCATGACGCGTCAAAAATGGGTCTTATCTAAGTCGTAACACTACTAGGTTTGAAGACTGGATGATGGGGTAAATAATGCCCTTTAAAATGCAATTCATCATTTGGTACACTGTTAAAAAACCCCTGAAAATTCAGGTAGTTTTCTGACTGATTTTAACAGAATATTTCTGTAATGCTTCAAAACGTATTTTTTCCTTACAAAAACAGAAATATCACGAAAGAAAATAACGAAAACGGAATTTTTCCATTGTTAGGGTTGCCGCTGTGCTGTACTTTGTTAGTATTCTGATTAGCCTTCAAGTTATGATAAACGTCACTTTTTGATTGTGCTTATTAAATCGCACTGTTACATGTTGCTAATTAAAAGCTTATTTAGATAACATCTCAGATGTCGTAGACAAAATAGATAGCTTGCTATTTCATGTCTGGAGAGTAATATACTCGTATGTCGAAATTGTTTTTACGCCTTTGGCTTTGTAGGTTGCACTGTAACAAATTTCGGAAACGTTTCTGGGTATATCGGAAACGTTTCCGAAATAATAAGAATCCTTCATCCAATAGCGAACTCCTCATTATTCAGAAAGCTTTCTGTTATTTCAAAAACTCTAGAAGCGGAAGTGAGGCGCAATGCTTCGAAACGTATTTTATCCTTCAACACTGGCGTCAGTGAGTCGGAAATAACGAGAGGTTATTTTTTTCCTTATCTATGGTTGCTGCAGTCAGCAACTGTTTAGCATTGGATTACTTGTTATTTCATGTCTAGAGAGTAGCAAATTGTGTCGAAACTAATTTTAGGCCTTTGCATTTTCGGCTGCCCTTGATTTTTTAGACGATGTACGCAGCTTTTAAGTTAGTTAATAACGATTTGCTTCTTTACAATTTCCGGTGCGACCATTATTACATATATATTGTGTGTTCAAGCGTGAATAGTTTCAACACCCGTTTTTATACTTAATGAAACGAAACAATTTGGATTACTTATCCAGTTGTAATGGAGGTACTTAGATTTTCTTCCGCTCATGTTCACTTGTAAGTATTAATGAATATTTTAAAGCATGTTGTTATATATATTTATATTTTTGTTGATTTGCATTTGATGAGGCTCCAATTGTAACTGTTTTTGGGTTTATCGAATTAATTTAAAGTTATTCTACATACCTATGTGCGCAGTGTACTATTTGTTGTAACCAATTGAAACTGATTAATTACGCAAAAGAAATAAGATTTATGTTTGAAAAGCAATCACAGAAAAGTTATTTCGAAATACTTGGATATACATACATTGGTTCAAAAAAAAAAAAAATCAATTGTTTAATTCATTAAAAATATGGTAATGCAAATGTTTTCTAGTATTGTAATATACTTCACAAAAAATGTGCCAGTATTATTTATCTTTTTTTATTATAATTTATTCATTTATTTAAAAATATTTATACCATTAGAAAATGGCCCAGTTATCTATTAGTAAGCAACATAGTTATGCAATTAATTCATGTGCTTATTCATTTTGTTAAATGTGGTTGACAATAAAAAATTCCTTGACATTAGTTGTTCGCTAAACAACATTTCCTTCGTGGATATACTAGTTTAATATAGGATAGTCAGGAGGAATGAGTCAGTGGCAAAAATGGAACAGCTGCATTTACAAGCCGAAATAAAAAGAAATATTATTTCATGTCATTGTTTTAAAAGTGATCATTTTTTAAATACTATGTTATTAAATTAATATACAAAGTACATATGGGGAGAAGACGAGGGGCGTTCACCACGAAGACTGCCATTGACATTTTCAGGGATTGCTTTTTTTTTTAAAAGGGCCCCTGATGATTTTGTGATTTGCACTACTATATTATTTCATAAATTTTGTAAAAAATTATAAATGTGCATATGTTATGCTGTTAACCATGCTATTTGTCATTAGAAATTCAGAAAAAAAAAAAAAAAATCCACGAATGATTCTAAAATTGTTTGTTTCATTGCTGTTAAATATGAAAGAACTGAAACTGATATGGTATGCAATACTATAGTAAAGAATTATATTTTAAAAAAAATCACGGAAAAAGGATTCTGAAATTCTCGGAAACGTTTTTGAAAATTGTTTGGAGAGTTCCGAAATACTCGGAAACGTTTTCGAAACTTTCATGAACCACAGCTGCACAGAATACTCAGAAACATTTCTGGAAATTACGGAAAGAGGATTCCGAAATACTCAGAAACGTTTCTGAAAATTACAGAAAGAGTATTCCAAAATACTCAGAAACATTGAAAGAGGATTCCGAAATACTCAGGCACGTTTCTGGACATTACAGAGAGATAATTCCGAAATACTCAGAAACGTTTTTGAAAATTTCATGAACCGCAGCTGCACGATATACTCAGAAACGTTTCCGGATTTTTACAGTGTGGGAAAAATGATCGCGCCATTTTCAGACAGGCAGATGGTGTTTTGATCCCGCAGGTGATTTGTTGTGGATTTTACTGAGTCAGTATTAGAATATTATTGCGGTGTATTATTTTACTCAATACTTCGAACAATTCTATTCGTTGGTCATATTGTGTGTTCTAGCGGTGAGAATAGCTTTAGGATCTCGTGTTATCCATTTAAAATAAAGGCTATCTATTGGATTACTTGTATCCAGATGCAATGGAGATACTTAAATTTAGCATCACTGGTCACATGTAAGTATTGTTGAATATCTGTGTACATGTTAATATACAAATGTATTTTTCTTGTTAATATGCATTTGATAGAATTCCGATGGTAGCTGATTTAGAATTTATAGAACTATTATAAAGTTATTGTTTTTGCTCTAACGCATTGTATTCTTGAAAGTCATTAAAACGTTAAATGCCAACATTTCGTATCAACCGGAGATTACCGTAGTGCAGTGTTGCCAGATTGGGGGAAATTTCCCCATTTTGGGGAAATCTGGTGCTCTCTGGGGAAATTTTTGGAAATGGATTTTGAGGGGAATTCTTTGGGGAAAAAAAAATTTCTTGGGGAAAACCTGGGGGGGGGGGAATTGTGATTAAATTTGCGTCTTGACATCTAGTAGTTACATTCAAGCAGCGTTGGTTTAGCTTTGCTCAACTTTATGGAATTCGCATTTCGTATTATGTGGAATATTATGCTACGGAATTTGCATTAATAGTTTTGCTTGAGTTACTAGTTGATACGTGAAACAGGCAAAAAATAAGTATACGAAGAATGTTCTTGGATAAATATATACAAAAATTATAGTTTAAATACACATACAGAAGCAGAGTAGTAAATGCGAGTAGAAAATTTTTTTTTTGGCTATTTCTTATCTCTCGGATAGGCGCTTGTCTAGTGGCACCCGCACGGCTTTGCCCGTAGTAGAAAATTAAAAGGTATTTTGGTTCCCCTGTACATTTACAAATAATGCATGATGAATTTCTCGCCAATTGGCTTGCCCACGTTACGGTTCCACATTATGATAACTTGGTAGTTTAGTCGTCTATCTTATGATAATTTTGCTCGAGAAAATGTTCTTAAAATTGGAACAGAAAAAGAACAAAATCGAATTTTTGAAAAATCGCTTAAAGGTGCACACCTCCATGCTACAAACTGATTCTTTGCCAAATTTCATGAAAATCAGTAGAACGGTCTAGGCGCTATGCGCGTCGCAGAGATCCTGACAGAGAGAGAGAGAGATCCGGAGAGAGAGACTTTCAGCTTTATTATTAGTAAAGAAGGTAAA
Source organism: Uloborus diversus (assembly GCF_026930045.1). Lineage (NCBI taxonomy): Eukaryota > Metazoa > Arthropoda > Arachnida > Araneae > Uloboridae > Uloborus > Uloborus diversus. The sequence goes on from NC_072734.1 coordinate 285,186, forward strand.
AAAAGATAAAGTCAAAAAAAAAAAAAAAAAAGCGAAAATGGGAAGAAAAGAAAAGTTGGGGAATTTTATAAGAAAATTTGGTTATTTGGGGGAAAAAAAAATTTTCAAGAGACAAAAATATCAGAGAAAGTCGATTCATTTTATAAAAATATTAGTAGAAAAATAATTTTTGTATTTGGGGAATTTTGATAGAAAACATCGCTTTTTGGGTAAAAGTTGGGAGGGAATTGGGGAAATCTGGATTTGACCATCTGGCAACACTGCCGTAGTGTGCGAGCAAGACAGAAAAAAACATTTTTTTTTTTTGACTGATTGAAAGTAAACATTTTAAATCTTTAAATAAAAGTATTTCTTGCTGTTATATTTTTTGCGAAAAGGCACAATAGATTGTTAATCTTTGAAAATACGATTAAAATTTTGACAAGAATAAGTTTTCTTGACTACTTAGAAATCGGGAAACATTCATTACTCCTTTCGGGATTTCATTTATAATAATAAATATAAATTACTTAATTTATTTTATTAGGATCTCATCCAACAACTTATTTGAGATTATTGCAAGTTTCTTGTAAAAACATTTCGGGTAAAACGAACTGATTGATATGTTTAGCCTAAGTATAATGATTATGCACTAAAAATCTATGTTGCTATTCCAATGAGTGAAAAATGCGGAAATCACCGGGGGGGGGGGGGTATACATCATCTGAGCCAAAAATTCTTCACGTGTATGTCAATGATTCTGCTTTTAAACACAGTAAATTGGTATACTCTCCAGTCAGGTATATTTCGTGCTTATTAGCACTCATCAGCCCGGCATAGGAAAGTGACTGAGCTGGCGATGGAAAACCTCTTAAGGATGCCAAGAGTGCTAAACGAACTGGTAGCTAATATTGAATTAGCACAGACCAGACGAGTGACCGAAGCAATAGTTCGGTTCAACTCGAAGAACTGAAGTCGAAGAACTCGAACTGAGCTGGCTGTGTATTTCATGTATTTCTGCTTTAGCCCTGGCTATTGGTCCCGGTAATTTACTGAATATACAGGTATATTATTCCATGATCGAATCAACCGGTTTTTAATGGTATTTTATTTGACTCATTCTTCAAATAAAAATATTCTATTTTTCATATATGCTTTTCCATGCCACCCCAGACAACGTACGATGAAGGGAATATCGAACAGTATCAGCAGGGATAATTGGTGTCATATTCAAATCCATCAATTTTTCTGCTGGTACTATTTGATTAATTTGATTCATCTAAAGGTGTATGGTAGGTAAGTTATCAAGCAAAATTTTCACTTAAAATATATTTGAGTAATAAATACAATTTAAAAAAATAATAGTTTTTGAATGGTTATCTATTTTTTCTATTATATATCATTTTAAAGATAGGATAAAAAAACGAGAATGAAATTTCAGTAAAATATGTGAAAATGAAAAACGAAAAAATAGCGCAACGAAAAATCAAGAACCGAAAGTTCTGTAAAGATTTGGGGGCAATTTTACATTGCATCCCATCCAAGGTAATCCCACACTATAACGACCCTCCTCGTTTCTCGAGAGAGAATTCAAAAATTGCTCACGTGCTATTTTTTCCTCTAAAGAGTTATTTAAGTTGAGATTAGCATCCAAAATTCCGATAGTTTCTAAGCTCCAAAGATCGGAAATCTTTAAATCCTCTATTGCTAAACTCGCACGAAAGGCAGTAAGCATTTTTCCCATCATGAAAATCATCTGATACACCGCAAACAGTCCAACCCAATTTTGTACAAATAGCGGTTAAACCACAGACTTAAGAGGACTATCTTTGGTTAAACCCCCTTTCAATTGCTTAACTCGCCCAGTAAGAATTTTTCCGTAAATGTCACTACCTATGAGCATTTCTAGTTTAGGACAATTTTCTCCTAAATCCGACAACCAAATCCGATTTCGCTTTAATTCTTTCAATATCGGACCTTTTGGTACCCGAGGTATATCCCCACAAATTACCTTCTGATGCAAGAATTCAAATTCTAAATTTGGATACCTATACGAGCTGAGCGAGCACAATTTTACTCTGTATTTGTTATGCAATTTTGGTTCAGTTTTAGTACCCCCCGAATAAAGTAAGAGCTACATTTTTTCTTTTAACACAACGGATAATCCTAGCTCTGTGACTAATGATTCCAAAATGTATGATTTTTGGGAACCACAATCTAAAAGGGCTCTTATTTCTTTACACCCCTTAACTCCCGCTATTCTTACCCACAAAGTCATTAAAGCTACCTCCGGGGTACAAGTTTGCCCGACTGTAGTCGTATGCAATATTTCAGCTACTGGCTTTTCCTCTATTGGCTGAATTGTTTTATTTAACTCTGGACATAAAATATTTAAATGCGCTTTACCGCAAGGAAAACACTTAAATAAACTGTTTACAAAATTTCGCTATATGATTTGGCTCTAAGCATTTTAGATAACTTTTTTTTCTTTAACTTTAGCTATCCTCTCATGAAGAGATAATGCACATGCCCCATAGCAATTTTTACAATCATGCATTTTATCACAAAAATAATAGTTTAAAAAACTAAAAACACAAGCTTTCGTAGCAAACTGAACTAAAAAGTGAAAAAAAATCTTTGGATGATAGTAGTTGACCAATCACTTAATTTTAATGTAATACAAAAAAGCGTGGGGGGGGGGGGGTAAAGCCCTGGATCCGTCTCTTAAGTGCCGACACACTTTGATCCATGCACTGCGCGCCGCTTTCGACTGCGATTGGAGGTGGGCAGTCACGTGGGTTCAGTCCGCCATTTTGTGTCGTTGCCTGTGTGATTTCACTGTGCGGAATACTAGATATTTTCTCTTTGCTATTCGTATTTTTCATCAAACGCTATCTTTAATGTGAAGATGCCTTAGTGTAGTGCATTAAGATGTTCTAACAGTTCAAAATTACTATATCGAAGTACATTGAAAGATTATTTATGTATTTTAAATGTTTTCATCAATACTGCGGCGCAATTTCAGATACTTTATGAAACTCTTGTTAAAAATTGTAATATTTTTTACTTTTCATGAAATTGTCTGATGGTTGGTTAATTTTCATGGGACAATAAGGACATTCACTAAAATCATCATAAATAGTTCCTTCAAATATTGTAAAGCTCAACTATGTAACGGCACCTAATAAATTGCTAGCAGTAGTAAAATATTTGCCCTGTTTTCAAAACTGATTTTTCTGAGTTTAAGATAACAAAACCGCCAAAATTTAAATATACTAGTTATTTTATTTATTTTTAATGTAAATTTTCTATTGTTTAGTTAGTTTTAAAATGTCTCTAACTGTAGCAAAATTATTTTAAGAACACGTCGTTTTGCTTTTAATTGTGTCATAGCCATGAGTTTCAGTGTGTTGCCAAGTTTATCTATTTTGCGCGTAAGAATTAAGATATTAAAAGTAACATGTAACTCAAACCAAGTTACATAATTACGTGAAGATTTTTTTTTTTTGCCCGGAAAAAATTCTGTTTTCGTTTAATTGTTTAATTTTTATTTAAATGTGAAAACTTTATATATATATATATATATATATATATATATATATATATATATATATATATATATATATATATATATATATATATATATATATATATATATATATATATGATTTATCCCAGTATCTGTTAATTTACAAATTCATTATTACTATTTATAACAGTTCGTCACAGATGTAATATGCACTCTTTTATTTGAATTCCTATTGTATCAAATATTTCAATTATTATTATTTTTTTTAAATATTGATTTAAAACTGGTTACATTTTATTATCAGTTCGTTGAATTTATAAGAACTAGTAGTATCCTTAAAAATCAGGTTTAAATGAAAGACATTTTTTAATGTAAAATCGTCATGAGAAACAAGAAAGTGTTGGTAGAAAAAAAAAAAGAAAGAAAGAAAACTACATACATTAGTAATATAAATGATACTGCTTTGCATGAATAAGTTCAAACTGTTGCCCACAAATAATTTATGACACAACTAATTTAGCTCACTACTGTTCTACTCAGTAGTGGATTTAAGGGGAGGAGGAGGCCCGTGCCCCCCCCCCCCCCCCAAAGGATGAATTTATTTAAATATTTTATTGACATTTTTTTAATTGACTTCTCCATAGCGTTTTTTTATATAGTTAAGTAAACAGAACACAAAACACACATAGAGCATATTTTGAATAATAGCATTTTTGTTTGCTAAAGAAGTCATACTGGAGTCCTAGAGTGGCAGAATATATTTATACATTTAACTCGCTGGTTTTGAATTCAAGGGAACGTAATATCGCGATTCGTCCATTAATTTTTCTTTGATGGAATCAATAACTAACATTCTTCAAAAAATGTGCAGTTGTGCCTAAAATAATTATTTTGATCCAGGAAGCTATTTGCGAAATAATAGCTTTTTCTTTTTCAGCGTATAAAAAATGCAAAATGAAAGAAATCATATCGTAGTTTCTTGAGAAAACCATGATATTAATGGAGGCGGTATGTAATATGAATATGTTATCTCAACTGTATCATGGCTTCAAGAACAATCAGCAACTGCTTCGAAATCCACACAGAAATTGTCCTGAATTTTTCAGTAAAACTTAATGTTTAATAGCTATGATTTTCTTAATTAAATAATATTTTATAGTTAAAATACTATAAAATAATATTAAAACCTCAAATGAGGTATGGGTATATTTTTTTATTGAATAACCTTGCCCTCGTATTATAATCATTACGACATTGTTCCTAAAATTAAAACCGCTAATTGTATAGCATTTCGGTAACATTATTATGGTTTAGTATTTAATTGGCTTGAAACGTTAAAGATGTTTTACGTCCACATTCAAAGTATATTGGTACATAATATGTATGTTCTTAGAAGTGGATCATTAGCTTAAGGGATCCTAAAAAAATTTAAAAAAAGACATTTTAAAATAAAGTAATGAAAACTTTGTTATGAAACACCGTATGTGGCAGGGGGAAGGAGGAGGTGCTATTCAATTTCCCGGATCCCCTCCGAGAGATTTTTCTGTATCCGCCCCTGGTCCTACTACACCAACTTTCTAATAATAAAACGCATATTTAAAACACTTCAAGTAATTTAACTCAGAAGGTCTATATGGGGGGGGGGAAAGAAATTACTCTTAAAAATAGTCGAAAATTTCTTCAAAACACCTTTTTACTAATATTCGGTTTAATAATAAAAAAAATATTTTACTAAGGTAAAATTCAACATTTTTGTATGTATATTATCAGTTTCATAAGTTACGATCAAAAATCTGCAAACATTCGTTGATAAAAAGATACTTTTCAATGAGCGAAACTCTGCATTTTTCTATTGTTGAGATAGGGAGAAAGTTGCGGAACGACACAAAATGGCGGACGCTGGAGCCTCTCGCCACTTAAGAGACTGATCGAGGGCTTTAGGGGGGGGGGGGCTTCTTATCAGTTGTCTTGAATTTCTTCCATTTGTTGCCCATGCAAAAATGTAAATAGACAGCACTCCACGGTTTTTTGTATTATATTAAAATTAAGTGATTGGTCAACTACTATCATCCAAAGATTATTTTTCACTTTTTATTTCATTTTGCTACGAAAACCTTTTTTTTTAATTTTTTAAACTATTATTTTATTTTCTTCATTTTAGTTTAACTTGTTTTACGAAAAAATATTCATTTCAACATTGTTCAAAATCTTATATATTCGTGAAATTTGCCCAAAAAAAGCTAATCCATCTCAGTCATCAATGTATGTGTGCGGAAATCATATCTACATTACTTTGAAAAGTTGAGATGCATTTGAATAACAGTTTTGTTCAACAATGGTCTAATCAGCAGTGAATTTCCAATTGAAGACTCACCTAAATTTTGGCATGAAACTTGTTAAAAGCAATTATATTTCATGTTCTAATTACCTTGGAACATTGGAACAAATTTTGTCTGATGCAGAAAAATTAAAGGTTTTTGTAGATATTTTAAAATAATTTTTGCAAGCATTTTTTAATGTATTTTTTTAAATTTTTCCTTTTTCACATTGTTGAATTTTTGCCAAAATATTGATTAAAATTGGAGGAAACTAACAATTAAAAGAGTTAATTCATTAATTTGATTATGGAATATTGCATTGTCATCGAGTCTGAGGTCGCGTGCCAAATTTCAAAAGAATCCGATCGCAGGAAGTGGGCGATATTTGAGCTGCAAGATTCCGTTACAAGACACATACATACATACAGGTGAAGCTAATAAAAGCGTGTTAATAAAAAGACAAGCTCGATCCTTATAGACCAAGAGCTGACCCCCGAAAACGCGATTTATCACTTTTATGGCTTGTGGCCGGTTTAAATAATAAAAAAATGCAGTTTAAAACTTTGGCTCGAATCCCCCCCACTAATTTTGGGTCACACGGCTGCGTGGGTGGATGAAAGGTCAAAAAAAATGAAAAATATCAAAGTGATGAGTTAAATGCCTAAAAACTATATAATAGCATTAAATTAATAAGAAAAAACCCGTAGCGAATTTTCCCCCAGCTATGTTGGGGCGAACGTGGTGCCCCCCAGGGGTAAAGTATCGATTAATAAACTTAAAAAAAAAATGATCACTTTCGTGGGGGGAAATTTTACAGGGTATTAGTTTCATTATTTTGATTGCCAAAAAAAATCCCCCCCCCCCCAGTAACTATGGGTCAATTTGTCAAAAAAAAATTTTTTTTGTTCCTCTTTATTTGGTTCAAATCGAGTATTATTCGAACTTACGCATGACTGTTTAAGTTGCAAAAAAAAAAAAAAAAAAAAACCCCAAAGTTTGAACGTTTTTTCATTAAAAAAAAACTCGTAGCAATCCCCCCCCCCACACCTATGGAGGGGGTTGCTACGCGGTGCGCAGTTTTACAACGTGGTGCCCCCCCCCCAGGGGTGAATTGTCGATTGATTAAATTAAAAATAAATGATCACTTTCGTGGAGGGAATTTTACAGAGTATACATTTAATTGCAAAACAAAATATCTCCTCCCCAGCAATTATAAGTCTACTAGCTGCATTGCCTGGCGTTGCACGGTCTACCTCAAAAATGTACGTGTATTCGGCGTTCCAAGCATTTTATACAATTATATAAATTTTCTCGCTTTCATTACATTTCTTATTGCTGCTCCACTCCTATTAGTCAAAGCGCAATGTTATATAGCCTATAGCCTTCTCAATAAATGGACTATTCAACACAAAATGAATTTTTCAGTTCGAACACGTCGTCCCTGTAGACCAAGAGCTGAGCCCCCAAAACACGGTTTATCTGTTTTATGGCGGGTGGCCTGTTAAAATAATAAAAAAATGTGATTAAAAATTTTGGCTCTAATCCCCCCCCTCCGCCCACTATTTTCGGGTCACACGCTGCATGGGTGGATGAAAGGTCAAAATAAAAGAAAAATATTAACGTAAGTGAAATGGCTAAAAATTATATAATAACATTAAATTAATTAAAAACTAGTATGTTGTGGCCATCACGAAACTTTCTTCTATATTTTTCTTTTTCTGATCCCTCCCCATGCTTGACGAGGAAGCAATATTCCCAACAAAAACAAAATTACACATGCAAAAACTTGACGACTATCCCAATGTTTGAATTATTGCAAAAGCAAAGCAAAGAGCGAAAATTGAAAGTTATTTTAAAAGCCATGCTTGAATTAATTACAAATATTTTATTTGTTAACAAGCATAAGATGGCAACAGTTAAAAATTTTAAATCATTAAGATAATATTTCCTGGGGCCGTGGTAGCCTGATCGGTAGGGCATTGGACTCGGGGCCGGAGGGGCTCGGGTTCGATCCCCGCTGGTCGAAGACCCACCGTCGTCATTAAAGGGGACTGGGCGACGTTAAATATGCTCGTGGTCTCAATGTCCTCCAAGTGAAACGATACCTCTGGGGGTGCTAGTACCAGGTAGCTATTAGCTCTTGGACTAGTTCTAAATTCTCATTAACTGTCCGATCCGGTGATGGTGCTGCCATCTATCTGTATATAAAATAATGGAGGCAAGGCACTTAGTATGCAGATCCCTCGACATAATACAGTTGTAGTCAGTTGTGACTCTTGAATAGAATAGAAATAGAAATAATATTTCCTATCATTTCCATACAATTAAAATCACGAGAAATACGCAGACGACAATCTATTACGATTTATCTTTCTTATTGTTGCATTAATAAAAATATTTTTATTCGCAAAAAAAAAAAAAAAAAAAATCAACACCTCTTGGAGCGATCGGCGTCAAAATTGAACCAAAGCCTGTTTACATATGGATTCACATATATTCCAAATTTCAACCAGAACGTAGCATTACTTCTTGAGATAGGGCACTCAAAATGGAAAAAAAGAACGGGTGATTGCGCTACCCCCTTTTTAGCTGTTGACACAAAAATAAAATCAGTTCTTATACCCACTAAGGGCTACTTGCCGATAAATTTTTCTTTCATTCCGTTCATTATTTCTTGAGATACAGCAGTCACAATTGACGACAAAAAACGTTCTATAGCTCAACCCCCGTTTGAGTTATTGACACCAAAATTGAATCAGCACTTGTTCCTGTTAATACCAACATATGGACCAAATTTTGTTTGATTCCGCCAGTTACTTCCTGAGGAATAGCAAGCACTCGTAACTCGAAAAACGTCCCATTGTTCCACCCCCCTTGGAGGAATTCGCGCCAAAAACTAATGGACACAAGTTCACATAGGGGCACATATGTGTACTAAATTTCGTTCGATTTCATGCGGTAGTTTTTGTTGTAGAGCGGCCACAAAAAACTGGTCACACACAGACGTGACACACATACACACACATACACACACAGACAGACAGACATTTTCCAAAAATGGTCGAAATGGACTCAGCACACCTCAAAACGTTCGAATCCGTCAAAATTCGAAATTTTGCACGAATCCAATACTTTCTTCTATATATTAGATATAGAAGAAAGTAAAAACCACGTAGCAAATCTCCCCTCCAGCTATGTTGGGGCGAATGTGGGAGTCCCCCCCCCAGAAGTGAATATCGATTGTTAAAAAAAAAAAAAAAAAAAAATCACTTTCGTGGGGTTGGGGATGGGGAACTTTACAGGGTATCTGTTTCATTATTTTGATTTCCAAAAAATCCCCCCCCCCCAGTAACTATGGGTAAATTTGTCAAAAAAAAAAGTTTTTTGTTTCTCTTTATTTGGGCCGAGTCCAGTACTATTCGAAATTTCCCATGACCTCTTAAATTGTAAAAAACAATTGCAATTATTTATTCGGTAAAAAAACACGTAGAAAATCCCCCCCCCCCCCCAGCTATGTTAGGGCGAACTTGTTGCCCCCCAGGAGTGAATTATCGATTGATTAAATAAAAAAAAAAGATTACTTTCGTAGAGAGGAGGGATTTTCTCAGAGTTTACATTTGATTGTAGCAGGAAAAAAAATCCCCCCCCCCCATAAAAAAATGTTTTTAATTTAAATTAGAAATTTTGAAATATTTTTCAAAATGAAAGGAAGCAATTCAGCGTCCGTACATCTGCTTCTACCATTGTGTGCTCAGCATGAAAAGAATGAAGGGGAAAGTATACGCCTGTGATGATTTCTTCTTGCTGTTTCCAGGGCAGTTTCGTCAGTGATCAACTGTAGCCAGCACAGTGAAGTCGTTATAGCTGTTGGTTTTTCTTTTCGGAGCACGCTGTACCGCATCCTTAAACTGAAAACGTAAAAAAAATCCTTTTTTCAAAAATATATTTTGATGTTGTTATATTATGAGTGTTTTAAAGGGTAATTTTAAGTGTAGCCAGCCACCAGATAAAAGATAATGTTTTGACAGAAACTTTATTTGAAGGAATAAAAGTTTCAAAGATTCGAAAACACTGAAAACTGAAATTCCGTGATTTAGATTTTTCCGAGTTCTTAACAGAAGCAGATTTATATCATCGAGATTGCAGGAACATTTTTATCAAACTAGATAGACACTATCACAACCAATATGCTGAAGGTAAATAAATCTATATGAATTTCCAAATTATTATTTTAAAAATTCATTTAACGCATCGGATTAACGCATTAACATTTACAAGTAAAAAAGTCGTTATTGCAATTTTAACATAAAATCACTTTTGTTTGTGAAATAAACTCATAATTACTGGGGTAGGGGGAGATTTTTTTTTTTTTTTTTTTTTGCAATTAAAACAATTAAATGTATACTCTAGAGATAATATACTAAATTATCTTTTATCTGGTGGCTGGCTACACTTAAAATTACCCTTTAAAACACTCATAATATAAAAACATCAAAATATATTTTTGAAAAAAGGATTTTTTTACGTTTTCAGTTTAAGGATGCGGTACAGTGTGCTCCGAAAAGAAAAACCAACAGCTATAACGACTTCACTGTGTCGGCTACAGTTGATCACTGACGAAACTGCCCTCGAAACAGCAAGAAGAAATCATCACAGGCGTATACTTCCCCCTTCCTTCTTTTCATACTGAGCACACAATGGTAGAAGCAGATGTACGGACGCTGTATTGCTTCCTTTCATTTTGAAAAATATTTCAAAATTTCTAATTTAAATTAAAAACATTTTTTTTGGGGGGGGGGATTTTTTTTCCTGCTACAATCAAATGTAACCTCTGAGAAAATCCCTCCTCTCTACGAAAGTAATCCTTTTTTTTTTATTTAATCAATCGATAATTCACTCCTGGGGGGCAACAAGTTCGCCCTAACATAGCTGGGGGGGGGGGGATTTTCTACGTGTTTTTTTTACCAAATAAATAATTGCAATTGTTTTTTACAATTTAAGAGGTCATGGGAAAGTTCGAATAGTACTGGACTCGGACCAAATAAAGAGAAACAAAAAACTTTTTTTTTTGACAAATTTACCCATAGTTACTGGGAGGGGGGGAGATTTTTTGGAAATCAAAATAATGAAACAAATACCCTGTAAAGTTCCCCATCCCCAACCACACGAATGTGATTTTTTTTTAAATTTTAACAATCGATATTCACTTCTGGGGGGGGGGGGGGCTCCCACATTCGCCCCAACATAGCTGGAGGGGAGATTTGCTACGTGGTTTTTTTAAATTAATTTAATGTTATTATATAATTTTTAGCCATTTCACTTATGTTAATATTTTTCTTTTATTTTGACCTTTCATCCACCCATGCAGCGTGTGACCCGAAAATAGTGGGCGGAGAGGGGGGGGGAGGGTGATTAGAGCCAAAATTTTTTAATCACATTTTTTTATTATTTTAACCGGCCACCCGCCATAAAACAAATAAACCGTGTTTTGGGGGCTCAGCTCTTGGTCTACAGGGACGACGGGTTCGAACTCAAAAATTCATTTTGTGAATAGTCCATTTATTGAGAAGGCTATAGGCTATATAACATTGCGCTTTGACTAATAGGAGTGGAGCAGCAATAAGAAATGTAATGAAAGCGAGAAAATTTATATAATTGTATAAAATGCTTGGAACGCCGAATACACGTACATTTTTGAGGTAGACCGTGCAACGCCTGGCAATGCAGCTAGTAGACTTATAATTGCTGGGGAGGAGATATTTTGTTTTGCAATTAAATGTATACTCTGTAAAATTTCCTCCACGAAAGTGATCATTTATTTTTAATTTAATCAATCGACAATTCACCCTTGGGGGGGGGGGGCACAACGTTGTAAAACTGCGCACCGCGTAGCAACCCCCTCCATAGGTGTGGGGGGGGGGGATTGCTACGAGTTTTTTTTAATGAAAAAACGTTTAAACTTTGGGGGGTTTTTTTTGCAACTTAAACAGTCATGCGTAAGTTCGAATAATACTCGACTTGAACCAAATAAAGAGGAACAAAAAAAATTTTTTTTTGACAAATTGACCCATAGTTACTGGGGGTGAATTTTTTTTGGCAATCAAAATAATGAAACTAATACCCTGTAAAATTCCCCCCCACGAAAGTGATCATTTTTTTTAAGTTTAATAATCGATACTTTACCCCTGGGGGGCACCACGTTCGCCCCAACATAGCTGGGGGGGGGGGAAATTCGCTACGGGTTTTTAACACGCTTTTATTAGCTTCACCTGTATGTATGTATGTATGTATGTATGTATGTATGTATGTATGTATGTATCTTGTAATGGAATCTTGCAGCTCAAATTTCGTCCACTTCCTGCGATCGGATTCTTTTGAAATTTGGCACGCGACCTCAGACCCGATGACAATGCAATATTCTATAATCAAATTAATTAATTAACTCTTTTAATTGTTAGTTTCCTCCAATTTTAAGCAATATTTTGGCATAAATCCAACAATGTAAAAAAGGAAAAATTTTAAAAAATACATTAAAAAATACTCGCAAAAATTATTTCAAAGTATCAACAAAAACCTTTAATTTTTCTGCATCAGACAAAATTTGTTCCAATGTTCCAAGGTAATTAGTACATGAAATATAATTGTTTTTAACTAATTTCATGCCAAAATTTAGGTGAGCCTTCAATTGGAAATTCATTGCTGATCAGACCATCGTTGAACAAACTTTTATTCAAATGCATCTCAAATTTTTAAAGTAATATAAATATGATTTCCGCAAACATACATCGATGACTCACAGTAGCTTCCCATCGGGGTGTCCTTGTCTTAACGTTAAGATATTACCTCGCACTCGTTTTATAAATAATTTCGTCGTCTGATAATTCTCCAACATAAGACTAAAAAACAGAAAAATAAAATAATAGTTTAAAAAACTAAAAAAAACGCGCTTTTGTAGCAAAATGAACTAAAAAGTGAAAAATAATCTTTGGATGATAGTAGTTGACCAATCACTTAATTTTCATGTAATACAAAAAAGCGTGGGGGGCTTCTTATCAGTTGTCTTTTATTTCTTCCATTTGTTGTCCAAGCAAAAATGTAAATAGACAGCACTCCACGCTTTTTTGTAATACATTAAAATTAAGTGATTGGTCAACTACTATCATCCAAAGATTATTTTTCACTTTTTAGTTCATTTTGCTACAAAAGCGCGTTTTTTTTAGTTTTTTAAACTATTATTTTATTTCTTATTAATTTAATGTTATTATATAGTTTTTAGCCATTTAACTCATCACTTTGATATTTTTCATTTTTTTGGCCTTTCATCCACCCACGCAGCCGTGTGACCCAAAATTAGTGGGGGGGATTCGAGCCAAAGTTTTAAATTGCATTTTTTTATTATTTTAACCGGCCACAAGCCATAAAAGAGATAAATCGTGTTTTGGGGGGTCAGCTCTTGGTCTATTAGTGCTAAGAAAACTTGAAGCAGTGGAAGTGTGATCTTGTTTCTGAAACTTAAATTTTCCTTTCAACTCACGATTTCCTTCTTAATGACTAAAATTATCCAACCCACTTCAGCCTCTCTTCACCCTCCACTTCAAGTTTCAAAAATTTCATCAAATTGGAAAGGCGAGAAACATCAACTCCTTCAGGCTCGTTAAAGAGCGAACTTCTTTGCCACGCTTTCAAAACATCCTCTGTAAGACATGATTCCACCATCGGAAACAACCAAGTTGTATTTTCGTGTGGCTTTAAACCTAAAGATTCCAAGGCTCTCAAATGAGCTTCAATTTTATCATGGAGTTTATCGAGCGATAAGTTATCCTTACTATTTACTTTAATATTAGAAACAATTAACTTAATTTACTCTGACATATACTTCTACTAATAGTTCCGGTTTTCCGAAACGTTCTTTCAGAGCAGAAACAGCTTTATCATAATTTTCGGAAGTAACTGGATAACTTTCAATAAACTCTCTAGCTCGAGAACCGAATTTCAAACACTGAATTAAATGGGAAAATTTGTCACTCTCATACAAATCAGGGTCACTGAATTTTTTCAAATTGGGACCAGAACGGCAACCAATTTATAAATTCTCCGTCAAACTTTAATTCAATTTTCGGAAGTCTATATTGTTTAATCCTATTCAAAGAAAAGTCAGCACTATCGGTTAACCTCGATTCTACTTTAACTTGATTAGGATTTTGAAATTTTTCATTTACGTGTCAAGACAAAGTTATGAATTCATCAGAATACATTTCACACTGTTCTATTTCTTTCTAACATCTTTCTCTAATGTATTCTCATCAGAAAACAACAAATCAAGAATTTGATTATCAAGTGTTTTTTAGTTCTAACTGTACGTTTTTTAACTTAGTAATTTTATCTCGCATTACATCTGAGGAAAATTCTTCCTGACCTAACTCTACTTTTACGATATTCGCAGTTTTCTTAAACCAGTACGTTTACCCCTCAATGCTTTCAATTTTAAAGTTTCCGTATTTAGTATTCAAAGTTACGTTAATTAGCAAAACAATGCCGACAATGCAGAATTACAAACTATTACAATTGCTAAAAATTTACTTTAAGAAACTTGAAAATTCCGAACATTTATCAAAATACAAAAAGTATCGGAACACATCGACAAATACTTAAACACTTCTAAAAATACCTCAAAATTCCTATAAAATCCTCGTCACGGACGCCACTAAATGATAGGAGACTCCTCGCTTGCATTCTAACCATTCTAGACGATCTTTATTTGCGCTCGCCATCTACACACGTGGCGCAGAGATGCGCTTCCACTAATACAAAACAAAAAAAAAAAAAAAAAAAAAAAAAACAGCCGACGACATGTCAACACAAGGTATTCAGGGTTCATACTCTATTTGGATGAAAAAATTCCATGACTTTTTGATGACTTCAATGAAAATTTTCATGACCTCATTATACGAAGAGAATAGCATTATTTAATCTCAAACTTGATAATTTTTGGAAATGAGCATTAACAAAACGTTTACATGGAATGCCACAGTCTCATTGAAGCACTTACTCATAATGGAAAAATTATAAGTGTACACTTAAAAAACTAAACTATTCTTATTTGTCTTCATCATAAATTTAAGTGAAGTAAAAATGCAGTGAAACAAATATGATGTTGCTTAAATGTCTGATATTTTTTTTTTTTATAAATAGGCAGAATGCTATTGAATGGGGCAAAGGTTGAATGAGTCATTACTAAGTTTCAATAAATTTGCTTCAAAAGTTGCCTTTTAGTGTCAACAGTGCATTTAATCATCCACATGACAGTATTTTGGTTCTTTAAAGTAAAGCCACCTAGTTTTGTTTTTTATGTTTCTAAACCAGATCTTTTTTGAAAAAACCATTCAGCTATGAATCAATCTTTTGATTCAAAAGTATATTTGTTTTGTTTGCTCATTTTCAAATGTATATACATTATTAGGTTTAGAAATTCCAGAACATGTTTGATTCCTGGCATTGAACATAGCAGTGGGTGTCACATGGATTAGTTTTGCAGGCCGTATGTTGGGCACTACTGTTTTAGAGAATTAGAATTCCTGTTTTTCTGTATTCTATCGCATGACTAAATATCTTTATTTTCTCAAACCTTCAACAAATTAAGATAAACTCTGATGAATTTAATAATAAAGTTCCTATGAGTGATGGAATCGAACTCTGATGCAATTGAATTGCTTTTTTTTTTTGAGTGGGCGGGGCAAAACTAAGACCGTAAATTTCACTACAACAGAATATGAAACATAAGAAATGTTGAAAATAACAGCAACTTCAAAATAAGTGATGTCCAAGCAGTAAAATCACATTGCAAAAAAAGGCAAGCGGCTGCTACAGAAGTGGATGCAATGAGATTTCAAAATTCAGATTTGATTTTGGGATCGTTCAGTTTTTCACTTTTAATAGCTTTTATGTGCTATACTATTAAATCACTCAAGACTTCTAATGCTCCCTCAGTTACTGTTACTCTCTCCTTGTTTAGGACATTTTTCCATGACTTGATATTAATTTCCATGACTTTCAATAAAAATTTCAATTTTCCATGACTTTTCCAGGTCTGAAATTGGCTTATTTTTTTTCCATGACTTTCCAGGATTTCCATGACCCGTACGAACCCTGGGTATTATTTTATCTGTCACCACATGCCAGATAAATTGCTTTACAGCAAAATTTGCATAAATCACAATAAAGAATTGAATAATTAAAAATAGAAAACAGTTCAAAGTTCTTTTCTGATCCGTTTCACACACACATCATCAAACTTTCACCCCGTTGATGGAGAGCATATGGATCTATTTGGGGTTATTTACTATTTTTGTCTCAGACATTCAAAATATTTCCTTCCCGAAAAGTGATGAAATCCAGTTACTTTGTAATCAGCTTTATAATTTTCTTTCAACCAAGGAAAAATGGAATAGCTGTTAGTTTCGTATTCTTTCTTCAAGCAGTTAGTGGATGTGATATCACATTTCCATGTCTGGTTAAGAAAAAAAAAACTGTGCGGTGTTTTTTCAAACGAACCGGTGTTGGGTTGACCAGGCCACCATAGCTTTCCTTCTTAAAGTGAGTCACGAAGCTTTCGCCGAAGCTGCAGAGATGGAGCTAGTTGCTCTGCATGGAAATGAGGCATCCACCGATATTCTACGATAGTCTTCAATTCCACCTGTTCGTTAAAGTAGCATGTAATGCAACTGTGAACCGTCTTTGTTAGTCTTCAACCAAAAGAGTAGTTTCCATTCGTATCGCAGATACCGACAAGAAAACAAATGGTTGGCAGAGGAGAAGGATGCCTCATAGTGGTGTTGGTAAAAGACAAACATAAATTTTGAGATTGGTTCGTCCACCCCAATCACAACATTAAACGAACCAGCCTCACCCGTCATTTTCAGATTTCTCTCATATTTGTGCAAGAAAGAATATATGGGAGTATACAGTTGTTGCAGAGCTGGTCTTAGCTGAACAGCTTTGTGCAATCCGCCATTTGAAAAGACTTCCCATACATTTTTGCCATTCTAATCGACAAAAATTAGAAGAAAAAAAGTAAAACGAAAAAAATCGACCTAACTACCTTCATATTTTTCAGTTCGAGAGTACGATCGTACCCATCAAGGACACCATAAAAACCAAGCCATTAAGTGTAGTTAAATTGTCTCAATAATTAAACTAACATGTAAACACAGTTTCACCTTTTGTAATCATTCTGTTTTCATTCTTTTATCCAGATTTCTGTTATTATAATAGGAAGTTTTTTAAATCTTTTGTTCCAAAACATTATCTATTCAAAATCAAACCAGGTAGGTAACTTTCAAGTCGAAAAATGAAATAAGGCCGAAAATTCATCACTGTGAAAGGTATGTAGATACGTAGGGAAGGAATGTTTGCGTTACCTGCATAGGGCTGTCAACTATCGGCTTTTTTTTTCATAACTGCCATGTTTCCCCAACACAAGTAAGTTATATAAAAACACAATCTTATTATATCATTCTTTGCCCCCTTTTCAGAATAGGATCTTCCATATTGTCATAAGAAGTGTTTTGTCTCGTTTCTTCAAAAATCGGATGTTCCGATTATTTGTTTGTTCCGCGATTGTAAAAGAACTATCGAGTCTACAGACTTGATTTTTAGCTTAAATGAAAGCCAGTGAAATTTATTGTAACACTATATCCAGTTTTTTTTTTCTTTCGAGGAGAAATTCATGTCAATATTTGGCCTAAAATGTGATTAAAGCATAATTTTTCTATTTTTCGCTAAAAATTGCCAATTTTTGAAGCACGAAATCTGCTAAACAATTTGTCACACAGAGCTCCAATTGAGCTTAAATTGTTAAAAATTTTATGTGATTTAAAACAGGTATTCACAATATAAATCGAAAGTTGGGTAGTTTACGAGTTAAAAAGCAACAACTAAAAAAGATCCAAAATGTTAGCAGTTTTTCGCGAATTACGCAGCGAGCACAGGTTTTTGAAAGCTGCTGCTAACTTAGGTTTACACTACCCTAACTAACCAAAATAACATATTAAAAAATCATAACTACATCGCACTTTTGCGATTTTAATGTCTAATATGACTGGACAATTACGACATTTCAAGACTTTTTTAAATAAAGAAATATTCGAGGAAAATTAGGATAACTTCAATTGCTTCACTGGCAATAACTGCAGACTTTTACATCTGGACCAGGTGTAGAAAAAAATAAAATAAAAAAAGACTGCTTTGATAAACCTTTTATTTTAAGTTTCTACAGAGAATGTTGCATGGAACTGCACATTTGAAAAGAGAACTGCAAATGCTCAAAAGCTATCGGCTTAAGTATATTTTAAGAACTAAAAAGGATCTTCATTCAACAAAGCTTCTAAGCAGTTTCAAAAGAAGAAATGCTGTTATTCTTCTCCATGCAGAGTCTCCTTGTCAAACATGTACTCGCCAAGACCAGTGCCCACACGCTGCAAGTTGGTGACATAATCAGACAGCTCTTTGATAGATTCTACTTGCTCTTTCAGGAATTCACTCTCCAAAAAATCACACATCTGAAAAGAAAAAAAACATTTCATTTTTAACTGACTGAAATTATGTTGCACTTGCTTTTATCATACCTGCCAACATCTACTGGGGAAAAAATTCAGTAGCTTTTTCATTGTTATTTATTGAAGAATAGGGATTTATTATTTTCCTTCTCACTAAAACCAAATATTCCCTACATCATATACACAGTCAAGAGAAATTATCAAAATCTAAGAATTTCCCAGATAAACTAGTAGAGTTGGCATGTATGTTACATGCAAGCATTATAGACAATTGTATAATTTTGTATCTTTTAGTCTAAGTGCAGTAAATGCATAAAAGCAACAAAGTATTTTAAATAAGCATATCACTGACTTACTGATTTTTCTTTTCTTCAAAAGAAAAAAAAAAATTTCGTTCTTCACAAAGAATGAAAAATCAGTGACCCACAGAATTAGACAAGTCTTTCTGATGGTATTTAAAGGCACAAAACCAAGTTATTTACTGCAAATGTAATTTATTAATGCCAGTAGAATTTGAAAAATTTAAAAATCATCTTTTGTTTAAAAATTTAAGGTTGTGCGGCAACATTTTTCAAAACTTTGACATTACATAATAAATTCCATGCCACACATTTTTACCATTTTTTTCTTTTTTTAATTTAGAAGTTGGAATGAGCAAACTATTTGATACAAGCAGAAATTTTTTTTATGATTTTCAAAGAAACAAAATAAGAAATCATTTCAATTGTAATATTTCATCATTTGGTCATGAGTAGAAGTTCTCTTACATAAAATCACAAAATACAAATTAAGAAACTCAACTACTCAGATTTAACACGTCCTTAAATCATTTATCAGTTTTTATTTTGTCTCACTCTGTTTTAAACTTTTTAAAAAAGGCAGAAAATTTAGATCAGAAGATTAAAAGCTTACAAACTAGGACTTACACTTCATACAAATCAGTGAAGCCTCAGCTTTTTTAACCCGTGGGCCACACCTCATACAAGGTATTCAGGGTTGCCACTTAATCCAGGCGGGAAAATTACCTGTGTTTTAACTGCATGAGAATGCAGCATTACAAATGAGAAGGGCCTGATTTAAGTGTGAGTACGAGAAGCACAAGCTGTGCCCCCCCCCCCCCCAATTACAAAACTTTTTTTCATAATGAATGTTTTCGTTTGTTCAGCAGTATAAGATTTTTCTAAATATTTTTTATTCTTGTGCAAGTTTAAAAATTAAATTGTTTTTGCTGGCTCTGTTTTAACAAGGTTAATGAGTTCTGCGGAAAACTTTCTCCCATGGCGATTTCCATTCAAAGTATCCAGAAGAAAGTCACTAGAGAGAAAATCAGTTTTTTCTCCTGCGTGATGTCACATCTTGTGAGCTGCAATTTCGTGCTATGCTCCAAGACACTTTTCAGTTTCAATACCTTGATTAGCTAGCGAGGAGTCCAACGCAGGAAAGAACTGAATGAGTTCTTTTACTCTGCAGTGAGAAGGAGCTTGTTTACGCTAGATTTCTTGCTTTGACTCACTTTTTATAAAAATTAAGCAAAATACTGTGTCATGATTTTTAAGCTTTTAAGAATTCAAACTTCAGTCTGTAATTCCAAATGGTTAGTTATTTATAACTGACTTTTAACCTACAAGAATTTTCTTTAGCTTTTTATGAAAAACATATACAAATTAGCTACACTAAATGGTATCTAGCTCAAAAAAAAAAAAATAAATAAAATGTAAGAAGGTATGAGCAGAAGTTGAAATTTCTAAGGGATGTTAATAGACAAACCATTATATATACATATTTTTATCCTGTTAACTTAAAATCCTAACTTAAGTTACAAATTTAAAACTGATAACATTATTGACTCTTAGAAAATGTGAGCATTAAAAAACGGTAGTAATAATAAAAAACAACTTATCTTTTGCAAAGATTTCACAATTTTTGAGCACCTCCTGAAGAATTTAGTTTTTCAATTAATTGTTCCTAGTCTCTAACAGGGTTCATACTCAACTTTGATAATTAAAAGTAAGGAGTTTTGCAGAAGTTCATTTTACTTTATAAGGACTAGTTTCTTGTTTAAAGATGCATTTTTTAAAACGTATTTCAGAAAAAATATGTAACATACTAAATTCATAGTAAAATATGCATTTTTTGCTGCTTCTTAGACTTGAGCCGTCTCGGAATTAAATTCAAATACGAGGGGGGGGGGGGCAACCATTAAAATATGTTTTGTTTTGAAAATGAATAAAAAATATGTTGATTGAAAATTAGTATTTTCTCAAAAACAAGTACTAACAATTTCCTAACCAAAAAAAAAGAAAAAAGAGCGCCAGTATCAATACAATTCTATAGTGCATGAAGTCATAGCAATGTGAAGAGTCACAGATGTGTGAGCAAATGAATTTTTATACTCACAGTTGCTTATATGAATCATGTTTGTTTAAGACAATTTTGATTCAATTAATCAAAATTCTGATTGCGTGTTTTTCTTTTTTTTTAACAAGGAATCCATAGAATTTCAGAGAATTTTATTAAATTCTGGTCAAACGATATATTATTAGAAACATATATACTGCACACTCAAAATATCCATTCTTTTATTTAAAAAAAAATATCACAAAAGAGTATGAAAAAGCAATTACAAAATTCAGATTTTAACTTACATGCTTTGAAAAATGCATCTCTCATTGATTGCTTAAACTAGATTTCACAATTTAGAGGAAAAAAAAAAAAAACTAATTTTACTAAACGAAGGCAAAGGGGGAAAAAAAACTAATTTTACTAAACGAAGGCAAAGGAAAAAAAAGACTGCTCTAATGCATCAGGCTTTTTGGAGAGGGAGAGAGAGGGAGAAAAATGGTGTCAGTCTCATCCACTTGATTCATTTAAGGGACATCAAGGGACATAATTAAGGGACATGCTTGCTTCAAATATTCTGCAATTTTTTAATGTTAAAACTGGATTTCGTTTCGTTTTTGAGGAATTAATTCATAAGTGGCTGATTTAATTACCAGGTGCTCACTCCATAACTTACAGTTAATGTGTGTGTGTATATATATATATATATATATTTATATAATCTGTCAAAGGAAAGGGGGTGTAAGAAGAGCCCAAGTGGAGCATAGAACCATCCATTATCCTCTCCAATTTGTACCCGTAACCGAGTAGATAAAAAAGAGCCAAAAAAAAAAAAAAAAAAAGATGAAGCCCTATTTTTGGAACATTTGAAGTACTCAAATTTAAATTGTTACCAAAATCGGAAAATGCATTTTCAAAAACAATCCCTTGAGCTACAACCGGTCATTTATGCTACATGTAAGATTATATGTGACAAAATTAAAAGCTTTCAAAATTTTTACAGCAGTACACTTGAAGTTAACATGTTATACTATTAAAATTACAAAGTAAACTCATTAATTGAAAACAAGTTAAAAGTTGCAAGTAAAACCATCTATATTTTGTACATTTCATAAAAATAATTAAACAGAAGTTTAGTACATATGCCAACATTAAAGATGGAAGAGTGCACAGTGTAAGGGAGAAAGAAGAAAAAAATGGATCAAAGGTTTTTGGATTTTTGGGTAGCATTTAACATCCAATGAAAAAAATATAGGTTTTAGTGAGAAAATATAGGAAAAATAGGAGAATATCTGACAAATTGTGAAAATATAGGAGGACAATGAGCTCTGCAGATTGAAATACAGAAAAATTAATTTAAACATTAGGGTCCCTTTTGAAAAAATAATGCAAATTATTTTGATCTTCAAAATTGATCAAAACTTTGTAAACCATTTCAAAACTTTTGTGTGACTCTATATGCTGATAAGCATAGAAAACTGACTGATTTTAAGAATTTTTCTTCTAAAAAGTATGAAAATATTAATTCCAGGAAATAGTGGTACTACTGTTTAGCTATTTAAGTTGCTCTTTCATTTATTGTATAAAATATGTTATGTTTATTCATGTTTTGTAATTAATATCTACAAACTTCTTAAATTAAAAAAAAAAAGATTTAAATAAAAAAGCCCGATGTTTTTTTTTTATCTAAACAATTACAAACTTTGCCAACTACAGATTTAATGTATGTATTTTAAAACACTTAAAGAAGTTGAAAAAAAAAAAAAAAAACTTTTGCCAGCGATTCCATACAGCATGAATTTTGTTAAAAACTTTTAAATTTAATGATTTCAATAACTGGGTTCATACCCTTCAGGGAGAAAAAAAATTCAAGCACTTTTCAAGGCAAAAAAATTTTTTTTTTCAACGCAATATAAATTTGTACTAAAAATACTGTATGCAGATTTCATCTACTGCAAACACATAGAAATAAGGCAATAATATAAAAAAGTACAGGAAAACAAATTGCTTTTTCTACAACAAGAGACATTTTGACGAAAAATCTACTGTGTCTAAAGTTTTTCTGAAAATGTTTGAAATGTTCGGTCATAAAGAGAAGCAGATCCGAAGAGGTTTAACTTTGCAATCTCCACATTCAAAGAAGTATATTTTCTAGAATCAGCAAATTAATATTAGAAAAAAAAACTTTCATGAGTGCTTTTAACTTTTATGGGAAGAAGGAAGATCAATGTCATTGCCAGAGAGAGTTTTTGAAGTCAGTAAAAAAAAAAGGGAATACATGAACTAAAAGTTACTGCTCGTGCTAAATAATGTTTGGCAAACAAACACACAAAATAAAAGTTATGTTCTGAAAACTTAGACATTTCTTCTTTTTTTTAGTTTCTAGTTTTGGTTACTAAATCGGAAAATAAAGTAAATTAACCATCAAAAGATGGTGAGGGGGGTTGCCCCCCTGAATCGCCACCACTGAACAATGTTTACAAATATGAATGTACTCTAAAGAATTGAAAACATGAAGAATTACTTGGGCATCGTTGTGAGCAGTGGCCAAGCCATGCAGGTCTAACAAGGATTGATTCACTGTCTTTTCCAATTCCAGCGCTGCTTTCATAGCTTGCAAACCACCCATCCAATCTTCCAAAGCAGGTTTCTAAATTGATTATGAAACAATTGTTTTCAGTTATTTTTTCAAATAGTTTAAAGTTTTTAAATAGAATAATACCCATACAAAGTGTATAAAATGTATATAAATTTTTGACTGCAACTCTTAATGTAAATCTTTAAAGTATTAATTTCTATCCTCAACATTGAATTATAAGTAGCTTTAATTATAACTTCACATTGAAGAATAAGGATCTATTTCCCTATTAATATTACAATAATTTCGAGAGAAATATTTTTATCTAAATGCAAATCATATAAACAATCAGTTCACATAAAACTTTAAACAGAAATTTTTTTATCACCCAAAAAAATTCATACTAAGTTGAAAGTGATCCCAGCCAATTTTATTTTTTACTGTGAATTTCACGGAGCCTGGCCTGCACTAGGCTGTAGGGCTGCTGAAGAGTTAAAAAGTATGAAGATGTAGCATTAATGTTAACATTGTGATAAATACAAACCACTTACAGACCCCAAAGTGGTTTTTTACGGGGAAAAAAGTAGGAAATAAGGAATCAAAAATTTAAAAAGTAGGAAAAACTAGGAAGAGATAGGATTACGCACACGTCAAGAGGAAACAAATTTAGCGTAAATTTTACTTCTAATGTAAAATAAACTAACAGCATTTTTGATTTAAAACTGTCCCAAAAATAAGCTAACTACTTTTGAAGTACTAAAGGGATTTAATGAAAGACAGAGTCGCAAAAACAAAACGAAAGAAACAAGCTGACAGTCATCAGTATGAATAATAAACTGGTGAAGATATTAATTACAAAAATATGAAAATAAAATCCAAAGAAACACCTTTCAACAATACAATAATAAAATTTGTAAGCGTGAAAGAATAAAATGCAATATAGCGATCGCAAAAAGAAGAAAAAAAAAAAACAATGTTAATAATAAAAACATATTTTGGCGCAATAAAACCATTTTTGTTAAAAATTTGTTTTGTCAAAAAAAAAAAAAAGAAAACATTCCTTCGAGATTCGCATGGTTTGCTCCTACAGCCATACTCAAAGGATAAAAATCGTCCTCAGATATAAGTGAAAAAAACTAACTACCCATCTAGAACAACCGGGAAATCCCGCTGAAACAATCCCCATATGAAAAAGAATAAAACAGTCGAAAGGATATCGTTTTAAAAAATGATAAAGGTAAAAACAGTTCTCTGGAATAAGCGAAAATCACTCATCCCCCCCCCCTCGGTGTAAAATAAACACAAATTAAATCAACTAAAATGATTAAACACTCTTACGAAAAACAATTCTTTGCAATTCGAAATATTTCGCGAAATAAATGAAAAATACAATAAATTACATAAACAGTGGCTTTAAAATGTAAACAAATAATCGCGCAACTCTATTACTTATAGCCAAAGTCGCTAAGCCACCACGTTACTGTAATCCAGCCGATCAGTGAGGCAAAGCCAACTCCGACCGATTAGCAGTCCGATCATTTGAACGAAAACTTTTAAAATTTCATATATTGTCTGATTTGTTCTTTCCACCAAAGATAAACATCTTCCACTGCACTGATCTTTTGTGTACGTAATTTATCTGGACGAAAATAAAATTTGTTTTGTCTTTAAATTCCATCATCTTTTCCTCTAATAATGTACTGATTAGTTTGATAATCCTTAAAGTATTCTTGACATTGGTGTCAAAACTCAGATGGATTTGAGCCGAGACACAAATGTTGCTAGGTGTACTTTCTGATCATTTGGTTCGGAAAACGTTAAGCACCGATCCGGTCACATGGTTCAACTATGACGCCAGAACACACGTTTTGCGTGAACCTTCCAGTACTTTACTTTAAAATGTATCTCGGAACCTAAAATCGTTGCTTTTAAGAAATGAAGGCTTCAATCTCTCCCTATACATTTTATCTATTCTCAATTGACATATCACAGTAGGAAATTTCATTACAAAAAGCAGAGCTGGCTTTCCTATTGTCCTTTGGCATCGGGTTAAATATTTATTTCAGTTCTCGCTCAACCATAGGTTAAAATAAATATGAATCATTTGGGAGATATAACCATCCAATGTTTAAATTAACTAATTAATTAACACAAACGTTTCCGATTCGATCCATCGCGCTTCGAAACCATGCTTGCCACAACTAAATTACATGCAAAAAATTTGATCAAAATCATTCCAGCCGTTTAAGCCTTATGGTGACAAACATATGCACAGAAGATTTTTATATATTAAGATATATATATATATATATAATTAGAATTCAATTTTTTTATTAATTTACTAAGCTTAAGTAAATTCTTTGTTTTAGCATTGAAGGAATTGGCTCATTCTGAAAAAATTGTTTTAGCAAACATTTAAAATCTTAAGTTTTGCAACCCCAACATTTGTTTTTTATTTATTTCTCACCTTATAAATTAGAAGTAACATGGAGAGACATAACTAAAATACTAAAGTGCATTATTTATATTATATTGTCACTATTTCTTGATTAACACTATAATGCTACTTTATTTGCAATAAGGTTTTTGCCATTTTTTCCATTTTTGCCGGTTTTTTCCATGGTTTTTCCATTGTCCCGGTAAAAATACCTTTTTGCCAGCAAAAAACCCAACCCTGTTTTGTACTAATATCAATAAAATATGTACAGTGTACAGACTTCATTTTTTGCTTCCTTACATTCCTTTTAAGGTTTCACATTGCCTTTCTGTTTAAATAGAGCTCCATTTCACTTGTAATCAACTGTACAAAAAATTGGCAAATAGGAAATTCTGCTTTTCCTGCACTTTTTGAACAGTCGGCCATTTACTTAAAGCTTTTAATTGACGGGTAAATATATAATTGCATCAGAATGTGCCAGTATCTATATCTTTATTGTTTCGTTAAAACAGTAGGACTGAAGTCGGGGCGATAAAAAGAAAATTCGATCTTAAACGCCGCAACGGCAAAAGTCACGAAAATTTAACTTTTAAACATCCAAATGCCGCGGCGTTCCTTTCAGAAATTACTGTACTCAGTCAATGAAAAGCTCAGGATCCGCTTCAAGCGGATTTTGCTTTTCAAAACTGAAACATGCAGAAAATTATCGGTGCGGCATTGTAAAAATAAGAATGAATGCACAATTAGAAGTGCTATACTAAAGAAAGAAAAAGTAAGAAAGAAAAGGAAAAAGTAAGAAAATAAGGAGCGAGCTCTAAAAAATAGGAAAAAGTAGGTAAAATAGGAACTCTTCGGGGTCTGCACTTATGTTTTATGGTAAGACGGTTACATGCATATGGGTCATTCTCCTGCAATGTGGAATTTTGCAATCCTGAATTTTTAATTTTTGAACTTTTCAGGAAGTTTGCAGTTTAACATTTTTTTTTAAAGACAAAATATGTGTCTTGGTAAAACTACAATAGTTCATGAAACATGTACATTTATTTTGCAGATAATGATGCTTTAGTTTGTAAAAAAGGACAAAAAGTGTTATTACCATCCCATGTTAAAAAATCATGTAGAAATCCCCCCCTCCCCCGAAAAAAATGGTTTTAAGGTTTACAATTAAGTACTAACAATAGCCTGACAGAAAATAAAAAACAAATATATCACTTTAAGTCTTTTAATAAATTAAAAATAATTTCGAGATTCCTTTTTTAAAAAAAATATACTAAATGCATTACATCATTCATTTTCACTCATTCAAATTAAGTCTTATAACCTAAAGTAAATATGCTTCATTAAGTACTAATAGAACTATTTAAAATACATTTATTAATAAAATTGAACATTAATAATTTGAGGACAAGCAATTCTGTAACAGGGACGGTAATGACTCTGGAAGGATGGTAATGAGCATGGCAGAATGGAAATGATGTATACATTCTTAAAATACTTTAAGCAAACATACATTAAAATTAATGTCAAAATGCTATGTTTTTTTAAAACGGAATATTATGACATTATTTATGTATTTATTTTGCATTAAATACAGATGCTGCAAGTTTCTCTACCAAATTATGTTCCTCTTTTGCTGAACAAAAATATCTGCAAACGAGTATAGGAGGATCTTTAATAACGCATAAAATCTCTTCTGTGGCTATTTGGTGCTAGTCCTTTTCTGTGGACCAACAAAATTCCTTTTTGTTTTTGATCTGGACATTAAGTGGATTCTCAGACTATTACTTTGGTTTGAATGAACAACACCTGCACATTAAGGTCGGAATTAGTTATCCTATGACACATAACATTTAAAACCAATCAATTTAAAATATAATGTAATTTACAAAATGATAGTTAACTGGGAACCATAGATCATTAAAAAAACAGCAACCCACTTCCTAACAGGTACTTATTACATAAGATAATTTTTAAAAAAAATTAAGTTTAAGAAACTTATGCATCTGAAATATTAAAAAAAATTCAATGTACTGAATTTGAAGGTAAAAACTTATATAATTAAAAAAAACAAAAGCAAATAACTTGATTCTATCCTCAATCTGTCATTACCATCCAAATCTTTATACTTTGTGTTGGATGGTAATGATATTTCACTTTATTTTACCCGACATGAACTAAACTGTCGCTACCATTCTAAAAATTTTGAGCATTTTGATCAAAGGTTCATTTAATGTAAGCAAATAGAAAACAAAAATACATAATAATGTTCAAAATAACTATCAATAGGTATGGATAGTAATGACAGCAATAAAAAAATTTCTACTTATTTTGGTATCTACACATCTAAGACACATGAATATTTCCACACAGTAAATTTTTGCTTTTCAAACAAACTTAAGGTGGCTGCTACTAAACTTGAATGCTGTTTGGGTTAATAGTGCCACCAGGTGGTTAAGAAAGTGTAAAAACTGTTGGATGGCAATGATGCAAAATGTCAGAGACAAATTAAAATTGTTTCACTAAAATTCCAAAATTGCAATCAAACAAAAAACTGCTTTAAATTTGATTATGTGAGGCAATTATAAATTTTTTTTTCAAGATATTTGTTTGTCTTTTGTGATCTAACTATACTGCAAAAAAACTAACATAGAGTCGAGGGACAAAGGATGGTAATGACTTTTTAGCAGGGTTGGCCGGATTGGACCCAATGAGTTTTTTTGAAAAAACCCATTATTTAGCCCACTTTTGGGTTTTTTAAAAGTTTCTGAGGAGCTTAAAAAAAAAAATTAATTTAAATTCTTTCACAATTTAAACTTCTTTTTTATTTGTTCTTACCACAGACAATGGACATAAAAATGAATTTTGAACTTTAATGGTATTTCTTGACTCTTAACGGCATTAAAAAAATACTTCAAAGATTTTAAATAAATATATTTAACTTTTTTTTTTACTGGTCAATAAATAACTCAAATTATCTTGACTAAGTCCTGTCACGTCCGATTTTCTCGATATTTGCAGATTGTACAGAGGAAACTACTCAAGCTATAAGGCTTTCATGTGAATTATTTTCTGCAAACCAACACGTCGCAAATCTCGAATAAAAGAGGTATATCTTTTAGAAATTAACAGGTTTTACAAATGGTCGGACAGAAAACAGAATAGGATGTACAGTATTTTCATTATCTTACGACGAAAATATTTAATATTTCTCACTCTATACACAGAAATAGAAAAACAGGCAACATAAAATTCAAAGAAATGTCTTGATTAAGCTGGAATTCAGTAAAAAATGGTAATTAAAAACGAACAAACGAGCAATAGGTTTTATCACTTGAGAAGTAACTTTGCCCTAACTATTGGTAATCATAGAAACTAAAAAATCTGAAGCTTCACCATTCTTGGGTTTCGTCGTCTTTTTTACTTTTCTTCTGAAAACGCTGAATTTTCCAGCTTTTTTTACCCCAAGACAATTTTTATGCTTTGTCCATATACTTACGCTACAACATGCTACAAGCACCCCACATTTTCCTTAAAAAAAGAAAAAAAAACATTTCTTTTAAAAAACCCAGCTTCAGTTGGGTTTTTTTGGGTTTTATTTAAAAAAAACCAAAAAACCCTGGGTCCATGGGCTTTTTTAAAAAAACCCGGGTTTTTGCCAACCCTGCTTTTTTAGTATATCTTTTTAGTCTCAACAAAAATAGGTATTGTCTATATCACTATTAAAACCATGTTATTTTGTTTGGTAGAAGGTGACAAATAAATAGTATTAAAAAAATAATAATAATTTAAAAAGATTTCTGAGGCTGTAGCAAACATGGGACGGAAAATTCCACATTTCTAGAGAATGATCCATATGGGTCCTTTTCGAAAAAGTGTAACTTTAAAGTCACACACACTTTACAGTAAATGCTTTAAAGAATAGTTCATTTAACAATATTTTTTACATTCCCCATAAATGTATAAATTTAAATCTGTCAACATTTTTTTGAAAAAAAAAAAAATATTTTTTTGCTTCACAACATGTGAATTCTCACCTCTGTGGCATTGTAGTTTATAATGATGCTTAATAACTTGTTTAAATAAAACAATAACTTATCTATATATATATAAATGAATATTTGTCTGTATGTCATCCATGAACTCAAAAACTACCCTGCAGATTTGGCTGAAACTTTCACCGTTTGTTATTTTTGGTACTGGGAATGTTTATAGACCAGTTCGAAAAAAATCCGATCAATAGTTCCTTTTTTATTCCAATTTAAGTCACAATCCATTGGATAAATACGAATAAAATAATCGGCTGCAGAAATTAATTCGCATGAAAGATCTCATTGATAAGAAGTTAGCTGTTGCCATTTTTCTCGAGTTTGAACCAATAAATTCTTTCTTTATTGTTTTATGGCTTTTCATGCAATGGGGGGATTTAAAACTTTTTCTATTTGATATTTTTTGCGATTGATTGATCTTGCAAACTGCGTGAGTACAAAATTTGAGTATAGTCACGGCTTCACTTGATACCTGGACCGATTATGAAAATTGCTATATATATATGTATTTTTCCACGGAGAAGGTGCATAATATGCTCATTGAAGCCACTCGCCACCAGGTGGCACTGCAGAGTAGCAACTTCTGCCCCGTTGAACCGATTTGTCATGAAAATCAGTATAATGATGTATTTTTTTGTTGCCGTAGCAACGCACGTCGGGTACAGCTAGTTTTTTATAACTTTTTCCTCACAAATGTTTCAAACACTAAATGCTCAAGTGTATTTAAATTTTTTCTATTGTGATTTAATTTGTTTTAGTAGGATAATGAGGTCTGTCAAAACAAAAAATTTTCACCTCCGTTACCTAAACTCAAAATGTCATTCCTTATTAACATCTAACACGTGGCAGTAATGATATCAATTTTTATTTTACATGATACAAGGGATCCTCCTTGTTTATTTTCAGCCATAGTTGAAATTGTGAGATTTGTCAAAAAACAAGTAAGATTTTGCTTTAAAAACTTAGTGTGGTTACTCTGACTTGTCACCTCCGTGAACTTGAATTTCAGGGATGTAAATTAATATAAAAAAAGAAATGAACACGTTTTTATATGCTTAACATGTGCAGATTGCATCAACGAAGAAAAATTTTCCCCTGAAAAAATTATCTATTAGGCCTATATTAATGGCAAATTCCTCACCTCCATGACAGACCTTATAAATATCATTATTTCTGAGGCGAAAATAAATGATGGAGGGGAAATACATTAGGCATTCTACCAAAATTATAAATTGCCAGCACATCCTCAAATTTACTAAATACTATTTTTTAACATACATTTGAGACTAATTAAGCCATACTTTAATTAAGAGAGCCCAATATTATATTCCCACTAATCATTTAAATAGCAGATTGTATGCAATTAACAAAATTGCTACTTTGATATTAAATTGGCCTCAATTTTTAAATATTAGAAGTTTTTTTCGAAACTGATGTGATATACCGAACCCAAGGCGACTTTTTCCTGTTGGGACCAAGAAAGCGTCGCCAAGAAAACAATGTATGACGACATATGTCATACATCGCTCTTAGCGATGCTTTTTTAGCGCCAACAGGAAAAAATCAGTTAAAAAAACATGATCAAAGCTCTTCAGAACACAATATAAAGGGTGTCCCAAAATTAACGCAAGATTTGAATTTGCCACCATTTTTTCCATAAATTGCTGGCAGCCATGAAAAAAGAACAATTTGACAGTTGAGAGTTTAGGGTTAGTAAAAATGGGGTGTTATTGTACCATACAGCTAGAGAGAGTGAAACATTTCAATTACTGCATAAGGCACTTCCTAGTCGCATACTCTCTCATTTCGGTCATCAGAATTGGCACCCTAGATCATGTGATTTAACATTTTTAAATTTCTTCTTATGGGGTCGAAAAATCAAATATTGACAAGCTGGCAAAATGATGAGAATATTTTCTAATCAAGTCATTATAAAGGTTCAACTCCAGATGCACTAAGTGGTGATAATTTTGAAGTTGGTAACACTATCTGAAGCGATCATATTTTTTCCTCACCCTTACTATCCCTTTGCAGTTCTAAGTTCATTTCGCAGATATATATTATTATTGCTTATTAAATCATGAGCTGAGAAAAGTGCTCACCAATGGCTTTTCAGCAAAGTTCACAAAAACACCGCTGCTAATTAGCTGTGATAAAACAACCATTATATTTATTTGGCAGTAGCAATTATTTATCACTTGCGGGAGCATACCAAGAGTGCCGCTCAAGAGTGCCAGTGCCGGGAGCATCCCAAGAGTGCCAATTTTTTTTTTTTTTTTTTTTCAAAATTAGCTGAATTTGTATAAGCTGATCCCTCTAATTTGACTTAAAAAAAGGTTCCAAAAATTATCGGTTCACAGAAATATGCGTTATTTTGCTTTCAGATTTGCTCTTTCGATAAACAATTTGACAGATCCGATCTTGTTTATCAGAATTTGGTGAAGGGTCCGTTTTGTTTGATCGGGATTTTGTGAAAGGTCCGTTTCGGTTGATCGGATTTTTGTGAAGGGTCCATTAACGGACCCAAATATCCTCTGGCCACACCCCTGTAGTAAAACACCATCCAACATTAAAAATGATTGAAATACTTGCAGGATGCAAAAAGATTGAGATCTCAAATGAGGCATGCAACTTTTGGCGCAGCATTGCTTGACGTAGTTGGCATGTTTCCAAAACATGTTTTTGGTATATATTGCAGAGAATGAAGATTCGAGAAAACGAGAACCAGAAATTAAGAAACATCAGAATTTTTTGAGAAAATAAGAGCGATGTAAGGCCTGAAAGAGGAAAAAAAAAAAAAGGAGGAAAGATTTTTAAAAGCCAACAGAAAAAGCTGGAAAAATCTCTTCCCTGGCCACAGGAATAAAGATGTATACTTTGCTTGTTTACAAAGAGCCTATCCTTGGTCACTAATTTTATTACCCCCATTAGTTTTAAAATCTAAGCTCTCATATATAATTAAAACAAAACATTACCTCTATAGGCTTAAGTACAATACGGCCTCCTCTCATGTTCTGGTATTTCATAAATTTTTCGGCATGCTCACGTTCTTCGTCACTACTCTTCTTAAAGTACTTACAGAATCCAGGCAAAGCTACGTCATCCCTATCAAAGTAGTAGCTCTGGAAGGAAAATATATAATGTAACTTTTATCAACTTTAAACACTAACTACAAAGTACTAGCATAAATATTGCATTATATTTGATTTAGCACCTATTAGGGCTAGGCTAGTACTTTGCCCTAAATTGCTAAAAACCGGTGTGCATCCTACATCGGAAAACCGGTTTAGAATTTTTCTTTAAACCGATGCATTGATACTGCTCCGAAGTACAGACACTGGTCCAGGGTTGCTGCCGTTTTAATCTCTAAGTTTTTCACACTAATGTTAATTAGCAATGTGTCAATCCAATCTGGTTTAACAATGAAGGTGCGAAGAGTTAGACCTTCATTTCTCCCAAAACATGTAAGAATTGCACATGTGTTCTTAGCTATAGACAAAAGATATGTAGATGAACTAGTAAGTTGATCATACAGTCAATTGCCAGAAAAAAAGCAGAATGGAAAAAGCAAAATAGCAACAAAAAATGCAATATGTATTTTGGTGTTACAAGAAGTGGAGTTCCTAGCATAGATGTCACACGGGTCAATAACTCGTAGAATCACCGACCCCTCCCCCCCCAATAAAACCTTAATAAATGTTTTAAAATTTATATAATTTTCAGAAGCAACTCAGTTCTATTTTTGTGGCTATTTTGTGGCAAATTTTCATAAGAATCTGAACTGGAATCTGTTTCCATGGGGAAAATAGTTTGCTAAACCATGGGAAAATTTTTGAGCCCCTCCTTTAATTTTGCATATGGGCACCCTGGGCGGATAAACCGACCACCGATACTGTACTTATTACCCTTGTCTCCCAACGAGTAAAGCTGAAAACTGGGAAATTTGGTCAGTAGCCAGTGGCCGGTAGACTCAGTTTTATTAGTAGCCACTTTTTAAAGTTAGTAGCCACTTTTTAAAAGTGCAACTATGTTTCAAATTTTTATTAATAATGAAAAAAAAAAGTATCAGAATATCGCTCACACGCAAGAAAGGTGACAACCAAAAAGCATAAAATTTTACAGAACAGACAAAAAAACCCCTTATAGTACAGTGCAAAACAAGGAAAAAGTTCGGTCTTTAGCATTAGTAAATCATTTTGCAAACCATAGGGACTTTTATGATGTTTTTCCTGTTGTAAGCAACATCTCAAAATGTTTTATATTTTTAAATGAACTGCAAAATGTGTTTTGAGTCTTGTTACTTTTTTGTGCATGAGCGATATATTAAACATTGTTTCTTGTAACCTGCCAACTATTCATGAGCATGTCCTAGAAGATGTATGAAAAATGCTTTTAGTTTTTAAATAGGACTGATAAAAGACATTAAAAATCCTGCATGACATATTTCTGTTTATTTCAAATCTTACGAAAAATGAATTTGTGTTAAAACATTCACACTTCATAAATTTGATAACAATGAATCTATGATATTGAGAATAAAATATATAAAATGAAAATGTTCATACTTGTAGCCTGGCACTAGACCACTAGAGTATCATTAACAGGTTTTTCTTGAATAAGATTCGATTATTTAAAATTTTCGTTAGCTCATTCTCTTTTTCTCCCCCCAATCATTTGCGCAAAATTAGTGCATTTAAAATAACAATAAAATTAAAATACCACGTGATTACTGAGCAGGCACATGCAGGGTTCAAAGTGCAAATGACAGTACACTGCTGCAGCTGAATTTCTCCCTCTAGCGATGGGGGAAAAGAAATACATCGGGGATAGCTCAGAACAGGGGGAGGGGAATGTATTTCGATTGGGAATGCAAGTAGAGTGACTGACTACCAAACGGCACGACCTTAAGGGTCACAGATTTGGACAAATTTTTTTTTTTTTTTTTAGATATAGGTCTATTCCCAATAGGTATGAGCCCAGGTAAAGCTGTTTGACTGCATAGGCTCTAGTTCGGCTGCAACTGGGGTTCAAAGTTGATAATTTGGACTCAGAAATGCGATTGAGTTTTCTTTAAAATTACTATTTTTATCTCTTTTTCTGCTACTGTACAGCAGTATGAGCCGTTTGTATGCTTACCTTTGAATTAATTATGTTGAATACTATTTTTAATTAACAGTTCTGAAATTTAAATTGGTTACTACTTTTAATTTCAAAAACTTAAAAGCCAAAATAACATAGTTACAGGATATTTATTGTTTGCAAATAAATCTAATTATTTTGTTTTTTTTTTAATATTTGTCGGCTGCAAGCAAAAAGTATTTATCGTCTGCTAAGAAAAGCATTTACTTTGACTGGATTTATTGTCTGCTATCAAAGATATTTCACATTGATAAGCAAAAAATGGGAGAGGAGAAAAAGCTCTGATTTATTGATTTATTGCACATGGCACAAAAAAAAAAAAAAAAAAAAAAAAAAAAAAAAATTGTTTCAACTTTTCAAATAACTTAGATAATGCCCACTAATAAATACGTGTTCTCCCTTATACTCAAGTTACGAACAAAAGGTGCCAAAGTTGTTAAGATATCGAACATAGTGTCAAAGTCTTAAATTAAAATGGAAATGCAATTGCATTTCTGGGGCTAAACTAGCAACTTTGGACCTACGTTGTTGCCAAACTAGGGCCTATGCAATCAAATCGCTCTACCTGGGCTCATATCTAGTGGGAATGGACCTATAAATAGAATTCTGTCCAATTCCGTCGTGCTGTTTGGTCTGGTCGTGAGCAAGAGTGGCGACCCGGGGGGGGGGGGGGGCGATCGAGGACACATTTTTTAATAGCCACTTTTGCAAGTTTACCTCCACATGGCGAGTTGCGACCGTTAATTTTCAGCGTTACCCATGAGTAAAATTCCAAAATAACTGGACTTGGAACCTGTTTCCAAATTAAAAATTTTTCAGGATGTATGGGGCAGGTGTCGTGATGTGTAACAATATTTTTATTACAGAAAGAACTTGCTCATAGGGAATTTGTGGAAAAGGGAGTGAGTTTTTTATATATACAAAAGCTATAATGCTTTACATACATAGAAAGACTCATACTAAGTGCCTTGTCTCTGACACACAAGACATTGTGTTACTTGCTTTACATTAATCATGGCATTGTCAACTGAATACACATTTCCTTTCCTTTTCAATGACCATTGGTTAATTTAGAAATTGAAGCAACCCTCAATTACTCAAAATTTTGAAATTCATAGTTTTTTTTTCAAATTTGAAGCAACCA
Organism: Uloborus diversus; assembly: GCF_026930045.1. Taxonomy (NCBI): domain Eukaryota; kingdom Metazoa; phylum Arthropoda; class Arachnida; order Araneae; family Uloboridae; genus Uloborus; species Uloborus diversus. The sequence goes on from NC_072734.1 coordinate 321,250, forward strand.
TTGATTATTATACTTTTTAAATCCATCATATTTAAAAAATATTTTCAATTTTGAAGGGGGGAGGGGAGGAAGCTGTAGCTCAACTTTGCTGGATACGCGCAAGCTTAGGTTACAATTTAACTACAGTCAACCCTCGTTTATCGCGGTTAATTTGTTCCAGATTTTACCGCGATAACTGAAATTCCGCGAAGTAGGACTCTGTATATGTTTTTCTAATTAGAGCGCATAAAACTTACTTACGGCAATTTAAATAGGTTTTTATCATAGAGCCCCCTAGGCGTGAAAAGCACCCTTAGCCACCATTATATTTGTATTACTTAATATACTGCACAAAATGAGAAAATTAGATATGTTAGACGTAATAGATATCACATTGTTAATTATTGGAAAAACTACCCACACATGCAGTTCTAACACAATACTACTAATCTATGAAAAAACCTCAGCTTGTTTGATGATGAATCAATTGCCCGTTAGTGACTGTAGGTACCCCTTCTTCCCTCTACATTTAAGTATACAACTTAAAAAGCTACATTGTTGAAATCCGTTTACAGTTTTATTTATCCCCTAGTAATAATATAGTGATTTATACTTTCCAGTTAGTGCTTAACGGTTAAAGTGAAATAGCGATTCCCTACACTTTCTTCCGCGATTTTATATCTCCAATCCCTCAACTAGTACAACTAGCCCCTCGGACCTTACTTAAAAGTTTTATACTTTGTTATTCTTTTGTAGAAAAAAGTTGACTCGAGCGCATAAAAAAGGCTAATTACTATATTTGAAAAAAAAAAAAAAAACTAGAAAAAACCGCGATGTAGTGCAGCCGCGAAAGTCGGAAAGTCGAAGCGCGAAGTAGCGAGGGACGACTGTATATTGATTAGGGAGTAATTTGGATTTTAATTTTTGTATTTCAAAATTTATTATCATTGCAAATCTGATTTTTAATTTTTTTTCATTGATGAAATTGCTTAACTTGATTACTTTCAGACAGGGAAAAATACGATTTTACTTAAAAATTACAAAATGTTCAAAAGGCTACTCAAATTTCGTGTTAGTTTCCAAATTACACATACTCAGTACCGAGTAGCATTTAAACACTATTAATACTGAGATAAGTTTCATTTTAACTGAATTTAAAATCTTACTGCGCAGTTAGCAAGTGATTGTGCAATCTTACATCATTGCTTTTAAAACAAGAGATATTACCAGAAACTTAGAATTTTTTAGATACAAAAATTAACACAGCATTCAATTTGCCATAAAATACATGTTTAGATAATTTAAACAATAAAATAACTCAATACCTAGGTGTAGCAAAAGTTCAACAATTTTCCCGAGGAAAGGACAAATTTAGTTAGAGGAGGGAAAAGGGTTAAAAAAAAAAATCCTTACCACGTAAAGTGTGTTATTTTTGAAAAATTATGAAGAAACTGTCAACAAAATAATTCTTACCATAGAGAGATACACGTAGCTTGCGTACAATTCCATGTTAATTTGCTTGTTGATCCCGGCTTCACATTCTTCATGGAAATTTTGTCTAACTTTACTGACTGACATGATTTACGATTGAATTTCGATAAATTTAATGAAATCAAAGCTGAATTTTATTAAGTTGATAAATCGCAAAGATGCCCGTTCAAACACTGTTGAAGCAAAGCACCATTAATTATGACGTCAGAGGCGATTGCAGCTGTATTTATAAGAAACGCTGTTCTTTTTGCAGCTGTTTCTCCCCACAATCTAGTTTCAAAAATAAATTATTTTAAGAAAAATTTAAAATGTTATCATCTTATATAAAATTTAATAAAGTTGAAATTCTAGAAAATTTTTTAAACCTCTAGTTAAAATTTTACAATTATAAATATCTTTAAAAAAAATACAAATCTATCCATGAAGCGAGAAAATAAAAGAAAAGTATCTACATTGAAAGTAATATTGAGATGCATAACATTCTAAGAAATTTCATTTCAAAGTTTTCAAGAAAAGAAGAAAAAAATTTCACATTTTTATTGCAACATTTGAATGTGGCAGCTGTCAACTGACACTAAATTTTTTTTTTCGTTGGCTACTTCCTGCTTTCCTTCTCAGTTTTTGTTTGTTAAATTTTTGAAAATTTATCTGTTTATTACTGTGTTAATTTAAGACCTTAAAATGTTGGTGCTCGTTAGAGAAAATATTGTATATATACTGTGTATGCTTTGATAGAGGTTATAGATAGTTGTCATGGCTTTTCTGATGAGCAGATGGTTTTCTTGTTTATTAATAATTTTTCATGAATGCTCTGCTTCAACACATTGGATCGTGACGGAAGATGGAAGAATACAGGCTCAAGTATGAGACCAATTTATTAAACTGTGTGACAGACTGTAATTTACTTCATCTTTTCTGACTAAATTTATGCGCTTGTGCTTCTGTTTAATTTGGGAGTCAAACAGCCCCAGGGACTGATTTAGGGGAGGCAGTGGCGCAGCCAGAAAATTTTTCTGGGAGGGGTTTTCAAAATCGAAAATCGTTGCTTTCTTTCCCATTCATTAACAATGCGTAATTATTCAATATCAAAGAGTTTCTATAGATTAGTAATTATTCATTCAAAGTACTTGCTTAAAAAAATTAATAATTCGTATTGATACCACTATATGAAACGAAGAAAGTGGGAATAAGCTCAGAATATTAATCATTATTCATCATTTTTTGTGTTTTTTTCACAAGAGAACATTTAAAACCTCTTCCCCAAATACATTCATGTCTTTATGACTGTCAAATGCTAGCTAATAACGGTTCCAATCTTTTGATGAGAATTTGTCAAGAGCCTTAGAAAATCTGGTGCCGTAGGCTGTAGGCTTCCTCTCTCTAGATTTCTCTAAAAAGGATTTGTGTAGTGATGGTTAAGTGCTGAGGGACCATGATATTCTGTAGAGCTTTATTGACAGGGGACATGGGGTGCTCATCATGAAATATAGCTTTTATATTTAAGAATTGAAAAGTAATTTCTGACTGCTTCCTGATCATTAAAAGCAGTAAGATATTTTGTTGAAACCTATTCCATGTGGAAAAGCTCAAATACTCTGTTTTTTCTCTTGAATTTGACGGAGGCAGGGGTGCCCACAGGGGGGGATTATGGCGCAAGTTGCGCCATCAAAATTTTTGGGGGGGATTTTTTTCTAGAAGGTTTTTTTTTAATTTAGGACATGAAATTTTTGAATTTTCGAAAGAAAAAATATTTAAACTTATTCAACAAGAAATAGAAGCATTAATAATACTTTTTCCGCGTACTTTTCAGGGCCGTTGCCGTAGCAAGCCCCCCTCCCTCCTCGTTTTTCTGAAGTGTGGCCACCAATTTCATTTTATAGCAATGCAACTAATGAAAAAAAGGAAAACTCTTCGTTGTTTAAAAAAATTAAAATAGTAATTATAAATGAACAAGTGAAATAATAGTGACAAAAAGTATTTTTTCTGTCAAAGTTGAATAGAAAATGTAATCTTAAAATACAATTTAAAAACATCCGTGATTCTCTTTTATCAAGAGTAAGTAAGGGCCGCGGAAATGTACACTTCAAACATTTTTATTAACACAAAAATAAGTATTGAGTACAGTACACTCTTCACTAGACCACAGAGTGCGTATATCTGCCAAGTCAGAAACTATGGGATCGTCTCGAATTAAAAACATTGTGTATAGAGTAAAATTTGAATAATGGGAGGGATGACAAGCGACCAAACTAACATGTTGCATGCCTTGTCTCTCGGCGGCCCTGGTTATACGAAACCATGCTGCATGGTTCTGCAGTTTAAAAAATAAATAAATAAAAATACATAAATAAAAGAACAGCCCATAGGATAGGGGTCGCCGAAACATTCCCATATGTATGTACTTTTTTTTTTTTTGATGAAAAATGTTGTCCTGAAAATCATTGCTAAGTGGAGAAAAATGTATTGGTCGCCGAAATAAATTTAAATAGAGAGATAGAGAAAAAAAAAACAGTTAGATGCAATGAGAGATTCAAAGTATTATAATGAATACTCATACCAAAAGTTCTAAATGTTTTGAATGTAAAAATCGTAAGTAAATCAAAGTTTGATTAAGAGATGCAGGTGGCATATTTAAAATAAAATGAAGTAGAATAGAGACCTAAGGTATCGCAGAAAATTACCACATCCGTTCAAAATGTTAAAAATCCTTTTTCTAAGGTCGCGAATGCTTGTAGTGCAAGAAAGCAAAAATATTGTGCGGGAAATTGAAAATTTTACTAAGGAAAATCCAAGCAAATAATAGTGTTTGGCAATTCAAAATTGAAAAAAAAAAAAAAAAAAAAACCACGATATGTTTATTAATTATTGAAATTTACAATGAAGATAGGAGGGACGTAGCCAAACTGAAAGGAAGAGTGGGGAACTCCAAAACCCTTCTTTTTACGTCCCCGAAGCTGGCCTGTAAGTGAGTGTTTAAAACTTAGGTTTTGAAAAAATCCCGGGAAAGCGTTCTCAAACCCCATCCCTTACCCTAACGTCATTAAAGATGGCCTACACGTTAGTATTTAGGACTGCAATTTCGAAAAGCTGTGAGAGTGCTTCCTACGTAACCTCCGAGAAACGCCCTCTCAATTAATCATTCAACATCATTCAAGGTCGAATAAATTACGTCTTTTGGACTTTAATTTTAAAAAAACTCCTTGAGGTGTCCCGAAACTCGTTCTCCAAATATTACCGAAGATTCTCAAACATTTCATTGTTAAGGCTTCAATTCAGGAAATTTTTCGGGGGAGATCTCCAAAACCTTCTACTCCTCTAACAGTATTTAAAATCGTCTACGATTGCGTTAATTGGATTTCATTTTGAAAATTTGTCAGGGGAGGACTCTGAATCTCTCCACCCATTAACATCTCCCACAACCACCCATTAATCTTCTAAAACTGCGGTTTCAACAGATCGAATTTTTTTCGAGAGAAATGCCTCCCCCCTCTCTCTATCTCTCTCTCTCTCTCTCTCGCCAACATCATCAAAAAATGTCTTAAATCCCGCTTTTAGTGCTTCAATTACGAAACATTTCTGGTCTCCAGCCCCTTTAAAACTCATACTTTCCTTTTCATCGAAGGTTGGCTTAAATTACGTTTTCGAAGCTTTAATTTCAAGAAACTGGAGGTGCACTAAATTAAAAAAAAAAAGTCTACAATCGTCTTTTTAAGGCTTTAAATTGGGGGGGGGGGTGGAGGGGTAGGCGCATCCCTTTTCCCCTTAATATCACCATAGATCATCTAAAACTGCATTTTTCAAACTACAATTTCCAGATTTTTCCTGGGGGAGAGCCCCCAGACCCCCCTTTACGTGTCACAATCACAAATAATTCACAATTGGAAATGCATGCTTGAAGTTTGCATTTTGAAAAATTATAGAACGATGACCCCAAGTCTCTTCCTCCCTTAACATCATCATAAGTCGTCTAAAACTGTTTTTCAAATAACAATCTTGAAAATTCCTGGGGGTGAGCCTCAGATCTCCTCTATCTGAACGTAATTAATTAACGGACAATTGTGTTGAGAAATTAAATTTTGAAAAATTATCGGGGGAGGCTATCCTGGACCTCCTCTCCCCCCTCCCCTTTCTCCCAAATGTAAAATGTAGTCTAAAACTGCGTTTTTATGTCTTCAATTTCGAAATAATGCAAGAAGGTAGCCCTCCGAACCTCCTAATTTTGATTGAATATTATCCTTAGGATTAAATTTATATTGCTAGTACTAAAAGGTCTAGTAATATGACTATACCTGCTAAACCAGAAGCCAAATCTTCTCTCTCTCTCTGCATATTGAAACATGTGTTTGAAACAATTAACGGGCCGCCAAAACGTACCCCCTCCCCTCCCCAGTTTTTTTGACCTAGCGACGGCCCTGTACTCTCCTGGTCTTACCTACTCCTGGTACTTTTACTTCAATGAACGTGTCTCTTTTTTTAATGAAGGAAACATCACAGACGGCATGGAGTTAGTGTCCGTTTCAAAGCTGGTTCAGACGATTTGATTTCCTTTCAGTATTTTATAAATTGTGTATAAATTGCATGTGTAAAAATGATGAGAGGAAGAGAGGTCAAAAATGTTTTATTGTTTGTAATAATTCTGACCAGTATGTTCTAGTCTTCCATTGATTCATGTGCACCTCGACAATCGTTAAGAACTAGTTTTGAAGTTTGCGAATAACATATTTTTTATCCCTACAATTGACAATTAATATATTTTCTTCATTAACGAGCTTAAGCTTGTGAAGAATTTTTCTCATTTCACTTTACTCCCATCTTCTCTTCCATTCTTAAACTGATTGTTTCAATTTATCATTAGATAATTTTTATTAACTTTCAGCGATGTTGATTTTCGCTGATGGTGGTAGAACAGTCTGTTCTTAAGGTATTTAAGTTATGTTTCGTAAATCATGTTTACTTTCTTCTATATCTGTTATGTATAGAAGAATATTTGATTCGTTAAAATTCTCGAGTTCTGATTTTCGATAAGTGCTGAATAGCTGAATCCATTTTTGAGGATTTCCGAAACATAGCTGTTACGGTGTGTCTGATCTATCTTTTTTAGATATGCAACTTCAATTTTGGAAAACTTCCAGGAGAGCGCCTCCCACTGTAGCGCCAGAATAACACCCTCTTTATCATCAAGAGTCATCTAAAACTTTTTGTTGAACTGCAATTTTGAAAAATTTATAGGAGAGAGCCTCTGATTCCCTCTTTCTTTAACATGATCAAAGAAAAGTATAGAATTGCGTTTTTGGGGTGTCAATTTCAGACAATTTCCGGAGGAATGGCACCAAAATTCACCTACAACTAACATTGTCCAGATCTATCAAAACTGCGTTTTTAAAGCTACAAGTTCGAAAATTTAAGTGGAGCGCCCCTCTCCCTCCCCCTACTCTCGTCAACATTATTAAAAAATCGTATTAAATTTGGTTTTCAGGGCTACAGTTTCGAGAAAATTCCGTGAGAGCTTCCGAAAACTCGTTTTCTCAACGTCATAAAGGTCGACTACAATTGTGATTTTAGAGCTTCAATTTCAGAAAACTGCGTTTCTCCCAACCATAGATAGAGTTTTTAAGACTTTAATTTTGAAAATTTTCCTGGGGCAAGCCCTAGGATCTCTTCTTCCCCTAACATTACCACAGATAGTCTAAAACTGCGTTTTCAGAACTACAATTTTGAAAACAAAGGAAAAGCCCTCTTTCACACAACGTTAAACTATCTACAATTGCGCTTTTAAAGTTTCAATATTGAAAAATTACCGGGAAGGGCACACCAAACTTTTTATCCCCCAAACATCACCAGAGATCGTCTAAAACTATGTTTTTAAAACTACAATTTCGAAAATTTTCCGGAGGAGAAACCCCCGAATCTAAGTGACGATAAAATAAGATTCATATTTTATAGATTCATATTGTATACATCCAGTAATGACTCCATCACAAGCCAAAAAGTTGAATCCGCTCTTCCTGTAATTATTGATACGTTTGGAAAAAAAATAAGGTGTAGCAAAATTCAGCGGTACCCAAAACTTGTTTACTCAAGGTGCACGTTGTAATTTGGGAAGGCAAGGCAGGTCAACAATCCAACAATACTTCAGTTCAAATGTTATTTGTCAGCGCTAGCCCCCCCCCCCCCCCTCCCCCATGAATTTGACTGGAAATTAAACATTCTAAAAACTTACATTTAACCCAATTCGAAAGCGAGAAAATTTTTGGGGGGGAATTTGCGCCATTGAGCTTAGGGGGGATGGGCACCCCTGGACGGAGGAAATTAATGTACTTGTGTTCTGGGAGGGGTTTTAACCCCAAAACCCCTCCTGTGGCTGGGCCACTGAGGGGAGGTGAATCCGATGACTGTCTTGGATTTTTTCTCCATGTAATTTTAGAAAAACTTGGTTGGTCTGCCTTGTATATTTATGTACCTTCTAGGGGAAAAAAATAAATAAAATAATTATTTAGCAAACTTGCATTACCTTAAAAAATACAAGTTTCTAAATTTATGTTACTTTGCATCAATTAAATTTTTATCTTTGCAATTAATATGTAAAATTTATGAAAACATTTGGGGAAAAGGATCAAGTATTTTTAAAAAAATCACATGGTTTAAAAAAAAAGCACTTGGTTTCAACCCTGGTTGAAACCGTGGTTTAAACCAAACAACCCTGGAGAGACATTTTCCAAAAAAGATGCAAATGAACTCCCCTCACCTCAAAACGCTTAAATCTTTCGAAATTTGAAAATTTGCACAAAACCAATACTTTTTTCTTCATAAATCAGATGTAGAAGAAAGTAAAAAAAAAAAAGATGTGTGTACACATCTTTTTTTTACACATGTGTCTCACAATACCCTACATTTGAAGTAGTACTACTTATTTCATTTTTTTTTTCATATTTTGTGTATATGATGTGACACTTTCAAATTTAAAGAATTTTATGTTGTTTGCATCAAGTATTCTGTATTCAAAAGTTGAAGGAAAATGCTGCATTGTTTTATCAGAAAAGATGTTCGTGATAACTACAATAAATATCAATATGGAAGATAAGCACTGAATTTGTACAATTCTTCAAATATAATATTTTTATTCTTCAAGTGAAATTGAAAAATACACACAAATAAATTATAAAATAGTATAGTACCTAATAAATTTTTTGGGCAAACATTTTTGATAAAAGGCACTTTCTTTGGAATAGTTTTGAAATTTTTCGGGGTAGATTTTAACCTTAGAACTAAAAACCCACTCCTTAAATATGAATCTGGTTGAAAGTAAAGAAGTTGCTAAGTGAAGTGACATGCCTATACAGCAAAAATTCCCAAAATCTTTGATTTTTTTTAATGAAAATCAACTTACTTAAGATCTCGAATAAAAAATAATAATTTTATATGTTTGATTGTTTAGTCCATATATTACATATAAAATGTAGAATTTACATTTTGCTTTATGATACATACTTCTCTTCAGATGGATTCAGTATTTTCGCTGAAGCGTCCTTACGATTTGGTTGCTTTGATGCAGCAAGAAAAGCGTGCTGTTCTTATTGAGGAATTGAAGCAGCAGCTGATGTTGCAGAAAGAAGAAATTGATCGCCGTGAAGACAAAGAGACCAATTTAGAAGGGAAAATCTACTCGATGGATGAAGATTGCATTGCGGCAGAGAAACCCATCACAGATTTTGATCTTTACATCAGTACTGTTATTCCGTATGAAGTAAAAATTTATGAGTAAGTTCAGTTTTTGCTATGAATGAATTAGTAGTTGTCAGGGCTAGAAACATTTTACACACCCAGCCGGGCATGTTTCTCTAAAGAATGCTTGCCGGAATAAAAATTTTTACATGCCCAGTATTTTTTTGTTGTATATTAATAAAAACATTTGAATTTGTAGTATAGCATTTATCAGACAAAAAAATAATTTAAAAGGTTTATGTTCATTTATGTTCAGCTTTATAGTAACAGATATCCCCTTGCTGATGCTTGTGCAATAGACAAAGATTGCTTCAACACAAACTGGAAACAGCAAGATCTCTTTTTAGCCTACTTTCCCAGAAAAAGTCAGAGAAAGAAGAAAGCATGAAAGAAGGCTTAATGCATCTTAAAAGTATCACTGAAAACAAAAAAAAGTCGAAAATAAATAAAATAATTTAATCAATATCGCAAAATGAAAAATTGGAAAGTAGGGTATTGAGATGGGAAAAAATATCTGTCGGTCTGTCTGTCTGTCCCCCCTAATAACTTTTGAGTGAATAGTCCAATTCGAACATTTTTTTTTTGTTTGAAAGATCTCGGCGATTAGACCTCATTCCTATATTTCATTTTTTGTTTTGAACTATTTTTTGTTCAATTATGAACAGTTCAAAAAAACTTAACATTAGTGCCTACGGGGAAATTCAAGACAATTCCTAACTGTGAGGTGAATTTACTTCAAACAAACTTTGTAGGAAAAAGCTTTTGATGAAAAACTTGTATATAAAATAACTTTTAGATTTGAACAATTTTCCGTTCAATTTTGAACAGTTCAAATCCCTTAACATTAGCGCCTACGGAGAAACTGAAAGTCAATGTAGATCCCGTACTTGAAGGCAGATTTACTTCAAACAAATTTTGTTGGAAATAGCTCTGGACGACAAACACCAGATTCTGACTCCGAGAATTTAGGGGCACCTGAGTCCGACTCTTCGACACCGACTTCGTAGCTTTGGTAAAAGTTTATACGCGGAGGACAAATGATTGACTCTGACTCCGCATCTGTGGTTTTAACTGTGAAATAATTATTGTTAATACGACTTGTTTTTATTTTCACTCTAAAGTTTTAATTTAGGTATTCAGTTTTCGGCGGATAAACTCGAAGTCATTTATGTTTCTTCATAAAAATATGCACAGACGATTTTTTTATTTTCTTTTTTTGACAGTGAAAATTATTTCTTTAAGTTGACATTTTATTGTTTTTATTTATTTCGGTAAGTGCATTAATTCATTTAAAAAATTATTTTTGGCAGCAGGGGAAAAGAAACGATTTTTTTTTTTGATATGATGTATTTATTTTAGTGAGCTTATTAATTTTTATTATTATTCTTTCGTTTTGAAAGCTGTTAAAAAATTTTGTTTAATGGAAAAAAGTGCATTAGCTGCTTTGTTTAAAATGTGCTGCTATTTTTTTTACTTATTTTTTTTTAAATTTTATTTTACACATCTAATTTTTTAGATGAGTGAGGAATATTTTATTCCTAGAAATCAGCTTAAAATATTTAAAAAACATGTTTGAAACAATTTGCGATTTTAGCTATTTTTGAGAACATTGATCAGGTAGGTATGGGTATACGGGAAAGTAGGCTCGTTTAGTTCTAGACGGAACTTCTTGTTGAGAATATTGATCAGATACTAGAAAGTAGATATTGGTATACGGAAAAGTAGGCTTATTTAGTTCTGGACGGAACTTCTTCTTCTACTTCACTTAAAACAATCCCTTTTGGGGTAACAAAAACATTCTCTTTACGCTTGACTTAAGGTAGATTGCTCGCTGACTTTGCCGACAGTTCCTAAGGATGTTATGCTTGTCCAAATATGATTTTAGCGGTACCGCTTGAAATAAATTTTGAGCTCCTGTAAGGATACGTTAATCTTAATATATAAAAATCTTCTGTGCGGACGTTTGTTACCATAAGGCTTTTAAACGGCTGGACCGATTGTGATCAAATTTTTTCTGTGTAATTCAGTTGTGGCAAGCATGGTTTCGAAGTGCAATGGATCGAATCGGAAACGTTTTTGTTAGTTAATTAATTTAAGCATTGGATGGTTATATCTCCCAAATGATTATTATTTATTTTAACCTATTGTTGAGCGAGAATTGAAATAAATATTTAACCCGTTGCCAAAGGACAGTAAGAAAGCCAGCTCTGCTTTTTGTAATGAAATTTCCTACTGTGATATGTCAATTGAGAATAGATAAAACGTAGAGGGAGAGAGTGAAGCCTTCATTTCTTGAAAGCAACGATTTTAAGCCCCCTGATATATTTTAAAGTAAAGTACTGGAAGGTTCATGCAAAACGTATGTTCTGTTGTCATAGATGAACCATGCGACCGGATCGGTGCTTCAGGTTTTCCTAACCAAATAATCAGAAAGTACCGTACCTTGCAACTTTTGTTTCTCGGCTCAAATCCATCTGGATTTTGACACCGATGTCAAGAATACTTAAAGGATTATCAAACTAATCAGTACATTATTAAAGGAAAAGATGATGGAATTTAAAGACGAAACAAATTTTGCAAGTCTGGAATCACCCCCTGCTTGGCGCAATTTCCAAAAATCTCCAACTCTTCACGCTGACGCGTGAAGAGTTGGCGCGATTTCAACCAATCACTAGATTTGGCGCACTATCGCCATTTGGTGGATAAGTGGGCGATTCCAGGAATCACCCAATTTTATTTTTGTCCAGATAAATTACAACTGAGTAGTTCTGTACACAAAAGATCAGTGCAGTGGAAGATCGGGGATATTTCGATAATTGGGAATCTGGTGCGGATGTCTCATTTTTGGAATTAATAACTTTATTTTGGCAACCCTGCTGATTTATAGTAGCCCTAGGTAAATAGATGTTTCCGTTCTCTTTGTTTAGCTTTGCAAGAAAAAATACCTCTTGTGCAGGCGCTGGAGCCAAAAATTGACGCTAATGAAAAAAGATCGCCAGATTCCCAATCGTCGAAATATCACCGGAAGATCTTTATCTTTGGTGGAAATAACAAATTAGGCAATATACGAGGTGTTAAAAGTTTTCGTTCAAAAGATCGGACCGCTAAACGGTCGGAGTTAGCTTCGCTCACTGATCGGCTGGATTAGAGTAACGTGGTGGCTTGGCGACTTTGGCTATAAACAATAGAGTTGCATGATCATTTGTTCACATTTTAAAGCTACTGTTAATGTAATGTATTGTATTTTTTGTTTATTTGGCGAAATATTTCAAATTGCAAAGAATTGCCTTTCGTTTTTAATGGGTGTTTAGTCATTTTAGTTGAAGAATGTGTTTATTTTACAACGGGAGGAGGGGGGAGGGATGAGTGATTTTCACTCTTATTCAAAGAACTGTTTTTACCTTTACAGTTTTTTTAAACGATATCCTTTCGACTGTTTCATTCTTTTTCATGTGGGGGATGTTGCAGCGGGATTTCCCGTTTTTTCTAGATGGGGAGTTAGTTTTTTTACACTTAATATTTGAGGACGCTTTTTATTGTTTGAGTATGGCTGAAGGAACAAACCATCAAGTACGGGGGAAATAATAGTTAATAAAACAACTGCTCAGTGGGCATTAGATAAATCAAGTTGTAATAAATATACACATTCTGACACCAAGCAGCTTAAATCATTTTCTTTTTATTTATTTATTTTTTCAAAAAAATGGTTCAAACACTTGATGGTTTATGGAAATTTTTTAACTTTTCAATTTACAAAGTTTGAACAGAACAACGTCTGTCGGGTCCTCTAGTTTTGAATAAAATGTGAAATAATAAAGTTTTAGGAAGAAATATTTGATTATAAAACTACTTGCCCAGCCGGGCATGTAAGGGTAAAAGATTTCTAATCATAATTTTTACATGCCCCAGGCATGTAGGGCAATATGATTTTCGAACCCTGATAGTAGTTGTGCAAGATTTTTAGTCTTAGGACAAAGCTGTACATCTGTATCACTGTAACCAAGAGCTCAGCTATTCTAATATGTAGGTTTTTCATCAAAAATTATGCTTTTTAATTCCTCCATTTTGTTTCTGATACCTTGAGCGTTGCAATACAAAACATTTAGTGCACCCCAAATTGATCTTGTTTACCCTTTACAATTCCTCAATTCACTATATATATGAAGCAACTACTACTAGATGCATTACCTATTCTATTAAGACCTTTCGCATAAAAAACAGTACATAATGGTGCCTGAGCCAAGTAAATGCCCCCCTGTTTAGAGTTAGTTTTTTACTCAGCACCCAGAAATAACAGGTCACTAGCCCACTTGACTCTTCTAGTTCTAAATGCAGGCCATCCCTAGCTACCCAGTCTTGCTTGCAAGAGCTCCATATGTCAATGAACCTGATTCGTCTCTTATCGCAAACTTTCTTCAGAAGCAGGTTCATACTTTCAGAACCCTGCAACATAGATTTTTAATTAACGTCTTGCAAACTATTGTTCAGCATTTATTAATTTATGCAATGATTTAAAAGCATACATTTCTTTAAAAAAAATTTTCTTAAGTGTCGTAAAATGTCATGATTCCTAATGACAATATTTTCCAATATAATTCAAGAATATTTGGTTGATTTAATTCATTGTGTGATAAAAATTTTTAGACAGTTGTAGTTATATTTTTAAATTCTTTTTCTCCTCTATTCTTCTGTTTTAGTGAAGAGTTTGTGGAAAGAGCTAAGAAAATTGCACCTGATGCTGAAATGAAGGAACCAAATTGTAGTGAAATTGTAAATTTGGATTTCAGCATGCATGCTTTCGAACATCTTGTTGTATGTATTTAGTTTTAATGATAAATATCTTTGATATTGCCCATAGAGTAAAGAAACTTACATAGAGAGGCCCCGTCTATGGTAAAAAGGAGATGAAATTGAAACCGGAATTAAGGGATACAGCAGTGCAATGATCGGCGGAGTTATCGTAACATGATCGCTTCATGAGAATAGTTTTCACCAATCTTGAAAGAGATTTGTGCAACTTTGGGCTTTAATTCTTAGTATAGTGAGGCCTCTTTATATAATTTCTTTACTCTATGATATTGCCTTATTTTTAATGTGTTGCTTTTTGCAAAATTATGTATTGATTGCTTGATTCATTGAAGGATTTGGTAGTTTCTGCCTATCCCACGAAGGGAGGCTTAAAATTACGTATTTACAAAGCCATGTAATCGAAATAAGTTATTGTATCGATTTGTTTCATTAATCTTGGTTAGAACGGTTTATTTTACAAAGCTTTTCTTCTTTCCTAATAATTTTAAACACAAAGTATAACTGTCTTGCATTCACGCGTGAATTTTCATCATAACGTTTAAATTAAGGTTTATTTTGAATCAATAACTCCTATGCATTTTTCTTTTTATTATATTTTTCTAAATACTTTTCTAGTGTTGTTTTGGGGCCAAAATTGAATTTATTGGCGTACTTACTGTATTGGCAGAATATTGATTAATAGTATTAATATTTCCATGTAAGCTCATTTTGCCCACATTGTAGTAACTGTATAATTTTTAAAAATGAAGTTTAAAAATGTATGCCATAAATAAGGTTTTGAAGGCCTGGAAACTAAAATGCGCATCAAAGCATTCTTGATAATTGCTGATGCTTTAGATATAATGTGAATGGTTACTCACACAACCATTTAGAGTTTTTCTGATCATTTTGCAGATACTAGCAAAGTATAAGGAATAAAGTTATAAGAGAACCAATATCAGGACAAGTGTGATGTTTATATAAAGAAATCTCTGGAATTTTCAAGGAGATTATGAGGAGAAAAATCACTGAAAGTCAAACACTAGGAAGGTTTCCGAGTGCAAAAAAAAAAAACTTTTATTTGGTTTTTTAAACATAACTCTTGCAGATTGGCTTTTGTCAACTGTTAAAGGTTTCTCAGAGAAGTTATTTTTTTAAAAAATAATTCAAGCCATATTTTAAGTCTAATTAAACATATTAAAGAAAAAACGCCACAGTTATATTGTAAAAACAAGACCTAATAGACAAAATTAAAGTAATAGTTGCTCTCAAAACATAAGTATACAGATAATTAGATCATTAAAACATTGCACCAAAATATTTGTTTCCTTGATCCACATTCTAATTTAGAAGAAAATCAAAACGTCCTTATGCTGTCAAACAGGCTTAGTATTTCCCCTTTTTGAAATCTAGGTGAAATAGCACAAGGTAAGTTGCAACTAGGCTGGAAACTGCATTCCAAAAATATTCTTTTGTCTTAGCGTTAATGCCCAGGTGCACTGTCGCTCAATGACATGCGTCACTAACGAAGCAGAAGGAACTCCACACGCTCTGCGGATTAGCAAGGGGGGTAAAATCCCTTTGAGAAAAGTCTGACTCTTTATGGGTCCATGTGGTATTTCGGTGATGACACCTGTCAGAAATTCTAGGAAAACATGAGGTTAAAGAGTTTTTCATTAAAATATAATACTTATCCTTCATTTTTTAATCATGTTCATATGTACCCCAGACTTGTTAATATACCCCCTATAGGGGCACATTAAACAATTGAAGACATTTTTTTAAAAAAATCCATTCAGTAAAGAAATATATTTTTAAGCTTAACCTTTGCTCTGAGAAATCGAGAGAATCTTTTGAAAAATTTAGAAATTAAAAAAAAAAAAAAATCACATGTGCCCCCTTTTCCTTGGGCATTTTTAAAAGCTTTTTTTTCTTTCACTTTACTTGTTCTAAAGCACCTTTAAGTTCAAGCATACAAATCAACAATATTGAAAAAAGATTGATAGTAAATATAAGCTATTCTTTCCTATTATGCAATACAGTTATACTAAAACCAAAGTTCAATACATTTTTTTTAAAGAAAAGGATAAGTAAGAAGTTAATGTGTTTGAAATTTCAAAAAGTCATACCTCAAGTAAATTTAAAAATGTAAAAATTCTAAAATAAAGTATAAAAAATAAAAATAATTGTCCAATTCTGTAGACTTTCTATAAGCTTGGTTCACACTGAAAAGTGAAATAAAATAAGTGTATGATTTCTTGGTTGCAACACTCAGAAGTTGAAGTTGATCTTAATATCTTTATGTTTGTGTTCATTCTAAAACTGCTAATAAAATTGAAATTTGAGAGAAGAAATAGGCAGTATGCTGCCCAGTATGAATAGCTTTTACCATACCACCTATATTTCTTCTCTCAAATTTTTAATTTTAATTTCATTGGCTACTTTAGAATTAACATAAACATAAAAGTATTAAGATCAACTTCAATTTTTGCATGTTGCAATCTAGAAATTATATACTTATTATTTTTTTTTTCTTATCAATGCAAACCAAGCTAATAGAAAGAGTCTTTAGAATTGAAAAAATATTTCTTATATTTTGTTTAAAATTAGTTTGTCTGTCTTCCCTTACTGAAATTAGTTCAACTTTGTGAGAAGTTGTTTTTTTTTTACAGAAGTTCATTCTATTTCCCTTCCTTAATTACTTTATAATACTTCTTCAGAGTTTATACAGTACCTATGATATGAATATGTTTTCAAGCCCTGACCCCTCCCATGAGCATCAAGTATTGTATGTATGCCTCTGCAGTCTACTTTAAATATTTTCTTTAAAACTTATAGTTATAATATTGATCATTTTATGTTTCTGCTTCAATGTATCTAGTTCATAATGATGATTCCGAAACATTTTTCAGGGTGTTCGGAATAGAAAAAATTTAACTATATCTGCAGAAGAAGGTCTTCACCAGGCTGTCACAACTATCAGCAATATTGGTGTGTATGGTCACTTAGTTTATGAAGATCTGCAGAAGGTAAGAGTTGGGGAAAGTTCTTTTTTTAAAGTTTATTATCATCAAGTTTCAAACAAATGGCTTCAATTCTATTTGGTGTAGAGTTCTTGTCATTTAAACTCAGAAATTTTGGAAAAAATCATTTTTAGATATTTGTTTTAATAAGTGGCTTTGATTCTTTGGGGCTAAAAGTTCTCACCAACGTTAGATCTAAAAATGTGTAATCTGTTCTGGGAATATTTTCTAGAACAGTATTTTCTGACAAAAGACTAAAAGCAGGATCTATCTATTCAATCCCAAATTTAGTGTTATGTTTTTTAAGCAAATTTTAAATTGAAATAACTAAATGTGATATAAGATTATTCAAAATTCAGGTGCTTAAACATGGGGTCAAACTGGGTGTGAATTAAAAAACTTGATTGTTGAAATTAATTATCAGTTTAAATGTTTTACTGATTTTAATGTGAATAAATAATGAATAACTCATAGTTTATCAACAAATAAATTGTTTACTATATTGTCTTGGTTATCTAGCTGTGTTACTGTAAAAGTTCAAGATCTGGTAAATGTCGCATACACCAGTGAATGTCAACATTCACATACTAAGGTATCAGTGAATGACCAAATATTTCTGGTGAATCACCGGTGGGTGTTGGAATTCCAGGTTTTCATAGCAGCAGCTTTCATATCAAGCATGCAACATCACAGCATTTCATAATCAAATACTGGTTCAAATAACAATTAAATATTTAATAAACAATAAATCAAAGAGCAATATTTTTTTAATGAGCAAATAATTAGTTTTAAGAGTAACTAATTATTGTTTTTATTAAATAATAGATGACAAGACTTTTAGTAAATTTTGTTGATGACCATTTCTTACTAATTAATAATTAATGTCATTGACAAAAGTGACTAATTGTTTTACTTAAGCCCTACAAAAATCTTAATTAGCTTTTACACTCAACAGTATTAATTATAAGCAATTTCCTTCGGCTACATGAAATCTCGTTGAGCTATCTTTTAAAAAGTTGGATTTTGAACATGTAATGTAATTTTTATCACATTCATTAAAGAAAAGAAAGTCTAATGATACCAGGAATTCAACTCTCTTTAAATATAATATTTATTTAGTAAATTACAGCCCATTAGCCTAGGCTAAAGCAGAAATACGGGAAATACTCCGCCAGGTCAGTCATTTCCAGCCGAGGACTGCAGTTTCGTGCTTATTAGCACTCTGGAAATGACTGAGCTGGTGGTGTATTTCACGTATTTCTGCTTTAGCCCTGGGAAATGGGCGATAATTTACTGAATATACCTTGCCTCGCGTTCAATCTTCGAGTTGAACCGAGCCATTGCTTCGGTCACTCGTCTGGTCTGCTAATTCTATATTAGCCACCAGTTTGTTTCGCACTCTTGGCTTCTTTAAGAGGTTTTCCATCTCCAGCTCAGTCACTTTCCTATGCCGAGCTGATGAGTGCTAATAAGCAGGAAACTGCAGTCCTCGGCTGGAAATGACTGAGCTGGCGGTGTATTTCACGTATAATGTTTATTGTTCCTTTTCTAAATTTTATTTCTTTTTTAATATGGTTATGTCTCAATGCTTCAAAATTAATAGAAAATATTTATAATTGAATATTCGTAAGATACTAATTAACTATATAAGTATTAACTGTATCCCAACAAAACATAAATGTGAAAAAAAAGCCAAGTTCGATTGGAATGAGGTGCGGGTAAGGCGGTGTCACCGACAAAAAAGTTCAGATCTAAACAGTTTCCAAGTTCCATAGCAGTTCCTCATAGAAGTTGGATTTTCCCATGTTCTTTACTTCATTTAGAAAACAATTTTTTACTTGCTTTGATTATGGATTTTAAACTTGCAGCAAGTTTTAGTCATCGCTATGTTTTTTTTTTTTTTTTTTTCAAACTTGCAAAGTTTTAAATCTAATATCAAAGCTAGTAAAAAATTGTTTTCTAAATGAAGTGAAGAACATGGGAAAATCCAACTTCTATGAGGAACTGCTATGGAACTTGGTAACTGTTTAGATCTGAACTTTTTTTGTCGGTGACACCGCCTTACCCGCATCTCATTTCAACCGAACTTGGCTTCTTTTTCACATTTATGTTTTGTTGGGATATCATTACTTTTTGAAAAGCTAAATCAAAGGTTATATTCTAATTTAGACAGTTATAAATGCAAAAGTGTATATTAAAAACATATTTCTTTTTTTCCCCTGCTGTTACGGTGCACTGGTTTGCGGTTTCTTTTTATTAGAAGTTATGAAAATATTTTGATAACTGGGGACTTGGCGCGATTGCCAATTTTGGGCAATAATCATCTATTTTCCCATTTACCAGCAAGGCCAACGTACATTAGCTCTTGGTCTTTGGCTTCATCAATTTTGTCGGCAATTAGGAAAATTGCTAAGACTCATCTCAAAATCTGTCTGAAGTTTCTTTATTGTTCGGGGGGATTATCATAACGTAAATGGATCATTCCGTGTCAAATCAACACACTTTTTGCAAAAATTTGACCTCACCATCTTAGATTTTAAGAAAATTTGTCATATAGGTAGCATCTATGTAGACTAAGAAAAATACCAAATTTCATTAAATTATATCAATGCATTTAGAAAATATGGCAATCTAAAGTTATCAAAAATCGACCAAAAAAGCATCACCTTGCCTTCTTGAAATATAAATTACTCCTCTCCCAATTGCACTAGAGATATGAAATAAGTGTCATTTTGTAGCAATTGTTATGCTCTTTCTTGTGATATACAACAATGCATATGTTGTATGTGAAAAAATTTTTGAAAATTTCAAATTTAAATTTTAAATTTCAATTTAAAAAAAAACGCATCTTTAAAAATTCTGAAAAAATTCCAAAAGGTACAATAGCTTATTGTTAAATGTTACAAAAAGTTTCAAAATGGGAGGGCAATGGGCTGATGGTTAAAAAAATTTAAAACTAAAGTGGTTTTATCAAAATTTCAACTATAGTAAAAGTACTTTGCTATAGAAAACACAACTTTCGGACAGTGAGATGAAGAAAGTTGAAATTTATTCCATGTGATACAGAATGTCATATACTTTGCATAGTTAAAATCATTATTGAAATAATTTAAAATAAAAGTTTTTTCTTTTATGAAGACGGGAAAAGAATTAAGAAATAACTCTCGCTTGAGTCTAAGGAAGTTCATTATGTGTTATTGGATAGGGCTTCATTGCTTTGTGAAATATCATGTTCAGGAAGAACATACATTCTTCCAGTAGGAGTCACAGGACTTACTACACATAGGACATCAGTCACATGTACCCACAGTACATCTGGTTTACTTGGATAACTGAAATGATGGGGATGGCCCATGTGGATGAAGGCATGTAACTTTAACCTCGTCATCTTCTTCATTTTTCTGTATTACATAGCCTAACCACCATTTGTTGTCGTAAGCTATTGTAATGTAACCGTTACAATCTGATAATTTCAGTTTATCTTGGGATCTTGAGACATATACTTCAGAAGAGGTTGTATCATATGAAAATATTTTCACTGACAATTTAGTTTGACTTGATGCAACAGGAATGAATGCATGAAGTTGCTGTGTGCCTTTTATTGTTACTGCTTCTTTAAAACGTTCTTTTAGGAATGTTTCTGATAAAATGTAGTCTTCTTGTGTACTAAACGTAAAATTTATTCCACAAATACTTTTATCTGCCCATTCATACAGTTTGAGAGGAGTCAAGATTTGATTCTCATATGGTCGTTGTAAGCTGGCTTTGGCAGCCAGTCTTTTCACTGTACCACCAATGCCATCACAAGGCCCTTTACCGTGAGCAGTGGCGAAAAAGTGCCATTCTGCTTCAATTTTAAAATCTTGTTTATGATGGCACAAGTTAGAAAAATTCTTTTTATTTTCGTACTGGGCAGCTGACCCATCGGCAAAGTAAAAGATCTTTTTTGGAGTATTTCCAAATTTTTTTTGTTAAAAAATTGATAAATTTTTTTTGAAAAGTATACACAGCTATTGTATTATGTTCAAGGCAATCTGAAATAATAACATAATTCAGATGCTTCATTTCATTTCCATTTTTGTAGTATACTGCAAAAGGATGAACTGTGGCATAATTACTAGCCCATTGGTAACTTTGAGCTTCATCCTGAACTACCATATTGTAATTTTCTGAAAAATCTAACGTGACAGCATACTCAGATTCACTTAAGTTTTCTTTTATTTGGTTCATGAATGCTGTCTGCTGTTTAGCTATGAAATCATGTTTTACTAGAGCTGAAAGCTTATCACAGAGAAGGTCAATGAATTCGGATGATGTTTTCTGCAATGTCTCTAAATTACAACGGTCAACATACAACCATTGACGAAATGTAATTTTTTCAATCATGTTTTCCTCAAATGACTTTCTTAGCATTCTCCTAATTGCCGCATCTCCTGGACAAAATGTGCAGTCATTCATTATGCAATTTATTGATGGTGGATTGCATAATATTTTTGCTATACAGTGTTTATAGGTTTTTAATTCGCCATCACTAATGGCTCCCAATTTGGCATTTTCAATCATTAACATCACATTTTGATGTACTGTACACACACACACTTCATGCGTACCATTTGGTCCTGCCAAAATGCAGTGTTTTGGTCGAAGCTCAGCAAACTTGGAAAAGCTTATGTCTATATTTGAAAATTGTTCTTTGAATAATGCATATGCCTCTTTCAAGTTACATAAAATGAGTCTTTTAGATACTTTCGTTTTGTTTCCCCTTGCATCAGAAATCGTAACACAGTCTTTCACTCCTGGCATAGCTCTAGTAACATCGTCATTTTCATAGAACAATTTTACAGTTTCAGTGACTTCTTTTGACAATTTTTTTCCTGGTTTTGCATTCGGGCTTTCCAAATTCCCTTTTCCTTAAGTAGCCTTTTTGATTGACGAACCATATAACCAGGAGCATTAAATTCACGCATAATTTTTCTTATCCCCCACGTTTGAGGGAGGCAAGTCAAAATCATTAATTTCTTAGTTCGACTTGTCAAAATTTTAAAGTTTTCTTTAAGGTTTTGTAAAAGAGATTTGTTTAAATCCTCTCATCACTTTCTGACAAAGAATCTTCTACAAATAACTTTTTTTTTCACAGCTGAGTGTAACTGTTTCACTTTCTTGGTAGCATAAGTTTTTGTTTTAATTTTTTTCTTATTAATAGGGGACTCACCTAGTTCTTGTAGTGATGCATTTAATGTCTCTATAGAGAAATCTGCTTCAAAAGTTGGGTCTTCCTTCTCAGAATCATACCTTGCTTCTTGAAGTTCAGAATGACTGGAAGATGATGTATTTTCTTTTTTCAAATGGGCTATTTCTTTCCTGCAATTATCACAAATTTTGGCATTTTTGGAAACTTCCGGATACAAATTGCACATCCAAGGAGTAATATTTCTTAATCTTCTTTTATCCCTTATGCTATGACTATTTTTCTTCAGGGAATTGAAACACTGTGCAGTTACAAAGTGGCCACTGCTTGCCATGATTTTAAATTTTACTCCTTTAAAACTAAAGTCTTGGTAAACAAACAAGATATACACACCTTAAAAAAACTAAGTATTTCTCTGACATTAAATATATACAATAATTAAATTTTGAGTATTCTTAAGAAAAACAATATAATGAAGATGCACTGTAAAATCCTTTAGTAGATTCTTAAAAATCAAGATTTTAATCAGGAGATAGTAACCAGAATTATAATGGACAATATTTCAAAATCAACTTAGCTGATGCAACATTGCTCAGAATTGTTCCAATGAAAAAAAATACTCTCAAATTTGGCATCTAGCCAAACAGAAATATCTCTTAGGTCTTGCATCATCTTTTCAAGACTATGCTAAAATGGTAAAATGTAATGTTTTGGAGCTGTTGCATCAGCCAAGTTGATTTTGAAATGTTGTCCATTAAAATTCTGGTTGCTAGCTCTTGAATAAAATTTTGCTTTTTAAGAATCTACTGAAGGATTTTACAGTGTATCTTCATTATTTTTTTTAAAGACTACTCAAAATTTAATAGTCATTTATATCAGAATTTTGATAAAACCACTTTAGTTTTAAATTTTTTTAACCATCAACCCATTGTCCTCCCATTTTGAAATTTTTGTAACAATTAACAATAAACTATTGTATCTTCTGGATTTTTTTCAGAATTTTTGAAGATGCGTTTTTTTTTAAATTAAAATTTAAAATTTAAATTTGAAATTTTCAAAATATTTTTCAATTACAACATATGCATTGTTGTATATCACAAGAAACTGCATAACAATTGCAACAAAATGACACTAATTTCATTTCTCTAGTTCAATTAGGAGAGGCGTAATTTATATTTCAAGGGAGCAAGGTAATGCTTTTTTGGTCAATTTTTGGTAACTTTGGGTTGTCATAGTTCCAAAATGGGTTGATATAATTTAATGAAATTTGGCATTTTTCTTAGTCTACATGGATGCTACCTATGTGCCAAATTTCATTCAAATCTGAGATGGTGAGGTCAGATGGGTGTGTTGATTTGACATGGAATGACCCAAATTGTAAAATATGCAGAATTTGCGAAAATATTTCTCAATTGTTGAAATTATTGCTGCCAATTTTTGCTCCTCCTGTAAAATTTTGCATTTAATTGAGATCTAAAGTTTTTATAGAATTTTAAAGCTGGTTATTTTTTATTTTAAAGGCTTAGCTCTAGATTTGCAATTTTAATTATTTGATGGATTATTTTTCATTTTAACGGAACTTAGAGTATTGTTTCAAACCCCATTTTGGTTAGAAATTAAATTGTTAATTTAAAACTTCAACAACCTTGTTTTGGCAACGTTTGACGAGCCCATTTGTTTTGATTTATTTGTCGAAATATTTTGCAATTGCGCGGTGAAGTGATTTCGCCATAATGCTCATAAAAATAGCATGGTTTTTTTGCTATTTTAATGTAGTTTTTTGACTTTTTAGATTTTTCCCTTTACGTATGCATGAAAATAAATCTTTATGCCTAATTTCAAGTATGTAAGACGCTTGGAAGTTCGTAAACATTTTGATGAGTGAGTGAGTGAGTCAGTGTAAAAAATGACTCTTTTCAGGATTATAGGTCTGCTAGGCAGCGCTATTAGACATACAAAATTTCAAGCACGTAGATTTAATAGTTTTTGAGAAATGAGGGAGTCAAAAGTAGCTTGAAATGGTTCGTGTAAGATACACACAACACTGGCAGATGTGTCGTCTGATTTCTGAACTAGGCTGACACACTGCCATGTATCTAAATTAAGTATATGAAATTGCATAACTATTTAGGTTGTTTTTATACACTAATTCACTTGCATAAAACACATGTAAAAATGTATACCATAAAAAGTGCTGATTTTAAGTAATTCATGGAACATAAAATTGCGAACTTACCTTAAAGTGTCTGTACTTGACCCTATGACAAGGAGGGACACAAGATGTTTCATTTCTATTTATTTAGGCAAAACAGGTTTTGGGTATTCTATAGTAGTTTTAATATATTGCTAGAAACAATATTCGTTTTTTAATATGTCGCACACATGATGTACATATAACTTTTAATCTCAAACATATAAATAATTTTCTTTGAAATCTCTAGAACAATTCTGTACCTCAAAGTCAGACTAACATAAGTTACATTATCACTATTAAGGAGAGTGTAAAAACGTTTGTCTGGTATATACAAAGGATAGGACTTGCACTCTTTCAAATGGTAAATAATTATAAAGGAATTTCTTACGTAGAACTATGTTGTTATGGGTCAATGTGGAATAAGATTGTACATACAATGCACTAATAACCTGAAAATCGCCATTTTTTGACTTGCCATTAATCTGGCTCTGAGGTACAGAGTTTTTGTTTTCATTTTTGAGTTTATGCTGTGTAAAGTTATTGAAAGAGCGCCATGAATTTTTGTGCCAACAACCTCTATATTGAAATTTTGTGGATTAGATCAAGATCAGAACTTCATGTTACTAAACTCATGGAGAAATTGGCATTTATTGTTGTTTAACTGAGTAAATATGTAATGAATAATATTAAAATAATAATGATAAGTGATAAATGGTATTACAATGGATATAAGAATAAATTAGTTAACGTAGAAAGCAGTATAAAGTTTATTTAACAACCTTGTAATTTTTTAAAAGTTTCCAATGTAAGTGGGTGATGTGCAACGTATTTTATCTTTATGAGAAAATATTCTTTGTTTTAAATTATATATAAACTGTCTAATTAGTCTATCCTTTTGTCATATATTTTCTCTTTGTTATTTTTGTTGTTTTAGCTTAGTTTTTATTACATTACAGAATAAAACTTCCTGGTCATTATTTAATATGGCTGCATACTATTGGCGTATAAAAGGTAATGCAAGTAGTGCTATTGAATGTGTTAGAAGAGCTCTTCATTATTCTCCAAGGTTAGTTGATATTTTTTTTTTGAAATAAATGAAATCTGTTGAGACTTGAGCAATGAGCTTTCAGGGGTCTGTCCAGGATATTGCACAGGGTCTGTTTTTTGTGAAAAATAAAACAATTTTGTGAAAAATGAATTAATTTTGTGAAAAATCAAATAATTTCGCAAAAAAAAAAAAAAATTGTTGAATCGAAATTTTAGAATTTAGAGCGGGTCCAAACTGCATGATTTAAATTTAAAGTAGAGTGTTTTCCTCTTCTATGTTGAGAATATCATTCTGGGGTGTTTTTCTAGTATTTGGCGGGGGGGGGGGGGGTGCATCGCTTCCTCAAGTAGCAATATTTATCTACCATTCTTAAATTATACTAATAATATTTTTGTACAGCATTTAAAGTAATTGTAACAAAATAAATAATTAAATAAAATAAAATTCAGACGAGGGGGGAGGGGGTTCAGCATTTAACTTTTTGACCCAAGACACTCTTAAAAAGCACAGAATTTCATTTAAAACTTATAAATTCCGAGATTTTTAACAAAAATGAAGAGAGATTTTATTTGTTTACTTCTTAACAAAGCGTATTAAACATCAAAAATTCAAAAAAATCGGATTCCCATAGTGGATGCAAAGAGATCGCAATTCTCAAAGTGAAGGCGTAAAAGGTATAGAAACGGCTTGTAAAAGAAATATTTTTGATAAAATTATTTTTAAATTGCATTTTAGAGACCTATGATAAACGTATCATTAATATCTGTGGACACAGTTGAAGCAAAAATAAAATAAAATCATCGATTCAGCATTTTAATTTTTGACTCATAAAGAAAATGGAATTTTGCTTTAAAAACTTGAAATGCGTGTTCTAACAAAAATAGAGATTTTTCATTTATTTGCATCTTAATAAAGCGAAGTTAGCTTGAAAAAAGAACAAAATATGATTCTTATATCGGATGTTAAAAGATTGTATTTTTCAAAATGTAGACATTTAAAGAAAAAAAACGGCAAGTAAAACAGTTTTATTTAAAGTTAATCATCTCTGTTAGCATCGAAAAATCAAACCCATATAATTTTCTTCCAAAATAACAGTTAAACATCGCACAGCAACATAAAAACGCAAATATTGACAAGCTGGTAAAATAATGAGAATATTTTCTACTCAAGTCATTATAAAGGTTTAACGCCAGACACTAAATGGCGAAAATTTTGAAGTTGGTAACCCTATCTGAAGCGATCATATTTTTCCCCAACCCTTACTATACCTTTGCAGTTCTAAGTTCATTTCGCAGATATATTATTATTATTATTATTATTATTATTGTTCATGAAATCATGAGCCCGGAGAAAAGGCTTACCAACGCATTTTCAGAAAAGTTTACAACACCGCTGCTAATTAGCTGTGATAAAACAAACAAACAAAATTATTTAAGACTAAACTTATTTTCAGCTGTTAATTTCTTTCCAAGAAACAACAAGCATTGTATTTATTTGGCAGTAGCAGTTATTTATCGCTTGCAGAAAAATCGCAAGAGTGACGTTTTTTTTTTTTTTTTTTTTTTTTTTTTTTTTGCAAAATTAGCAGATATTGTATAAGTTGATCCTTCTAATTTGACTTCAAAAAAGGTTCCAAAGATTATCGGTTTTATCCACGGAAATATGCTTTATTTTGCTTTCAGATTTGCTCTTTCAATAAACCACTCGTGAAAGATCCATTCTTGTTTATCAGAATTTTGTGAAGGGTCCGTTTTGGTTGATCGGGATTTTGTGAAAGGTCCGTTTTATTTGATCAGGATTTTGTGAAAGGTCCGTTTTGGTTGATCGGATTTTTGTGAAAGGTCCGTTTTGGTTGATCGGATTTTTGTGAAGGGTCCGTTAACGGACCCAAATATCCTCTGGCCAGACCCCTGGCTTTGTCAACTGATTTTGAGGTAGTCATTGTTTTCTGAAATAAGTACAAAAAAAAAAAAAAACTAGTACAGATACATGTGAGAAAATAAACCATCCTTGTATTGCTTGTTCCTAACCCCAATAAGGTGTACAGTCGTCCCTCGCTACTTTCGTCCTTTCAATTTTGCAACTGTACTCTATTGCGTTTTTCATTTTTTCAAATAGTGTATTCATTATCCTTTTCTAATATAATATGCTCATGTTGACTTTCTTCAAAAGAGTAATGAAATAGTCTTTATAAATAAAGCAAATTTTTCTTAGAGTAGAACTAGAAAGGTAATAAAAATGTTGAAGAGAGTGTCAAGCACCATGATTGTGCCATGCAGGGTTCGAAAATATCCGATACTTTGATATGTATCAGATATTTTGAGATATATTTATCTATATCCGAAATTTTCAATTAGCACAAACTAGCCTTCAAAATAGTAAATGCATCCTCAAATCTCTCTTTATTTTCTAATATTATTACAATATATAGACTTAAAATGAAAGTTTCTTTCATTATTTATATCTAATACTTCATTTTATATTTTAATTAATTTTAATGGAGTTAATTAGCTATTTTACTAATTTTTCTTCTGTTAGCCACTTTTACAGTTGTATGATTCAGAAATAAATCATACGCATTAGTCGGTGCACAGTCAATAAGACATTTTCTTATTTTCTGACTAATATTTAACTAGGCACTTTTAATGTGAATTTAAATTTTTACATTATTCATAATTTTATGAATAGTAAAATACAAATAAAAATGGAATATTATATTACTTTGTTATATTAATGATGTATTAATACCAGAGGTGCCAAGTATTACGATTTGCCCATAACTACTACGGATTCCCGTCGAAATTACGGTGTTACGAACATCGATAAAAAGTTACGGAAAAGTCAAATTTTGCTCAGATAATTTTTCTAAAGTTTAAAAAATTATTCCCTTTAGAACGTTTGGAGTAATTTCATGAGAAAATGTGTTACCTACCATTATTTCGTGTTTAAGCATGCCGAGAAAGCGATAACATTGCTTGCGCTCTCTTTCGCTTTAGTGTGTATGTCACCTACCAACTCGCTTTGCGTATTCGCCGGATACTTCGCGCGTGATGCGCAGAAACCGACGGCGCATGGGTGCGTTGTAAGAATAGGGCAGTAGCAGACGACGTCATCCTGGTGGACAAACAAACTCCAAGTGCTGCTGACAACTAAACGTGCTGTTCACTCGGCTGTCAAAGCATCTCGTTCGCTTCCATGTTTTTACATCGTAATGCTGCGTGTGATCTAACTTTTGTTGAATTAGGCACTGTTCAACTAATTTCTTGGCATTGATGAGCATTTATTTTAATACTAGATAAGTTGAAGTGACTAATACAACCAGTATTTTGTTAATTTTATGTACAGATTCTTTTTTAGAGTGAGATTAAATTTTTGTTTACTTCACTCACCCATCCACGATGTTTACGCTATGTTGCTATTATTGTTATTACGTTTGCGTTGCATTAAAAATTATTTGCATTCTCGACGAGTCAAAGTCACAACTTCGTTTGCCCGTAGTGTGGGTGTTATTTCTGCTTTTTTTTTTCCATCCCTTCATCATATAACTTTTTTGCCTTGTCATAAATTTTGTCATTACATTTCGTGTTACGTTTAACCACAGTACGCAATGTTTAGATTCTAAAAAATTTTTTTATAATCACTGAACCACTTGCTCCGCGTTGTGTTGCTATTCCAGACTTGCCAACCCTCCGGATTTAGGCCTGAGTCTCCGTACTTTACGTTATTTTCGACACATCCGGATTTAGCGCTGATATCTCCGGATTTTTGTTCAAAAACTTAACAGCACCAAAAATTAATACATTTCTTCAAAAAAATATTCATTTTGATTGAAAAGAGAAAAAAAAAACCGCCCGCAAAGCTCTCAAACAGTTTTTTGGCGTTTTGCCAAACTGCCGAAACGCAGGTGTAGCCTACGAAAATGCAATGCAGCACAGAGGTTAACGGACAGAATTTTCGTAGGCTACGACATGGGACTCGCTTGTTTCTACGGAGTACGTCATTGATCACGTAGCGTGTCTCATTGGAAGAAACAGGTGAACTAAAATAACTTTAACTTTGACGGTTTTCCTGCTAGCTCACGTGGTCAGAACTTGTTTGTTGTTTGTGTCGGCCGGTGCGAGTGCGAATTGTGTAATGTAAATTGTAAATGTACATGTATGTTGTGTTGCGTGTTGAGTAATATAAATTGTAAAGTGCGAAACGATGTCAAAAAAATATCGGACGGCATTCAGCAAAAGCTACACTGAACAATTTCCGTCAATCAAATCGTCAAGAAAAGGCAAACACTTTGCGTTTTGCTCCACCTGTGCCTGTGACTTCTCCATTTTGCATCGAGGTAAAGCTGACATAGAAAAACATATAAGCACAGAGAAACATACACGGAACTCGGCTAGCTTAAAAAATAATAAAAAACTTGATGCCCTTAAGTCTAATCAAGACTTGAATGTTATCCGTGCGGAAGCTCTTTTTACTACGTTTATTGTGGAGCATAATGTCGCAATTCATGCTAGTGATCACGTTGGAGCGTTGTTCCGAAAGATGTTCCCCGATAGCGATATCGCAAAAAAATATGGGTGCGCAAGGACCAAAACTACTGCAGTCATTAAAGAGATGGCAAAGTTTGAAAAAGAAAGTATTGTGGAAATACTGAAGAAAAGTCCTTTTTCAATTGCTACTGATGGTAGTAACAAAACTGATTGTAAATTATATCCAATTTGTGTCACATATTATAATGAATCTTCATTGCAAATTGAGTCTTCTTTGCTGTGTTCACCTGTTTTAGAATCAGATGGAACTGGGGTAAACATATCTCATCTTTTATTAAGCGCATTGAATGAAAACCAAATTGATCTGGACAATTGCCTAGCTTTCGGGGCTGATAATGCCCCTGTGATGATAGGAAAAAAAATTGGTGCTGCTGGCATTATGAGTAAAAGCATTTCCAATTTATGTGTTATTGGCTGCCCTTGCCATCTTTTAAATCTCGCAGCTGAAAAAGGTGCAGCTATGCTCCCTGTAAATGTTGAGGAATATGTTATTGACATATATTACTATTTAGATAAAAGTTCCAAAAGAAAACAAAAATTAAAACAATTTCAGGCATTGCATGATACAGAGACAAGAAAAATAATAAAACATGTATCAACTAGATGGCTTTCATTAGGGCGTTCTCTAAAACGCCTGTTGGAGCAGTGGGATCCGTTGGTATCTTTTTTCAAAGAAGAACTGAAAAGCAAGCCTAATTCAAATAATACTTTAAAAGATTACAAAATTCCAAAAGTAAAGGCCTCTGAAACAAGCAGCCGTTTTAACATGCATGTAGTAGAGTCAACATCATCTAGAGCTAATTTTCAATCTAGCGCTGTTAAAAGACAGAAATTAGATCCTGATGTTGGTGATCATAAACTGTTCAAAAATATTCTTTCGAGAGAAGAAAGAATCTTTATGTTTCTAACTTCTGATTTAAGTAAAGCCTATTGCTTATTTTTAACTCATACTATACCACTTTTTGAAGAACCCAATGTCAAGTTGCAGTCAGGATCTCCACAAATACATATTCTTCATGAAATTTTAATTACAACTTTTAGGAATGTTTTATCCAGATTTATTGTTCCTTCAGCAATTAAAACCAGTACTTCATTGTTAGATGTAAAATATCATAGTGTGGAAAATCAGAGGTTAGATTCAGATCTTGTGATTGGACAAACATGTTCAAAAGTGGTGGAATCCTTAAAACCAAGTAAAAAAAAGAGTTTTTTAAGTCAGTTAGGATTTATTTCACTACTGTCTGTGATTATATGTATCGTAAGTTCCCATTTAATGATGAAGTATTAATTAATGCTCAAGTATTGAACTTGAATAAGTTAGAGACATCTTCATTTTCTAGTGTACAGTTCTTCTGCCAAAAATTTCCAGTGTTGACAAAGCTTCTAAAATATCAAAGTTCTGATGCATTACTAGATGAACTGCAAGTTCAGTTTTGCTCTCTCCAAGTAGAAGCTTTGCCTGAGGATATTGTAACTGAAAAAAGAATGGATGTGAAGTGGGCGAAACTGAGTAATTATACTGAAAAAAAATATGATCTGCTATGTAAATTTATGCTCTCTCTGCTTACTTTACCAAACAGTAATGCAGAATGCGAGAGAATTTTTAGCATGGTAACCAAAACCCACACTCAGTTTCGTTCTCAGTTATCAAATGAAAATTTAGAAAGCTTGCTGACAGTCAAGTCCAAAATGAAAGCTCCTTGCTTCGAAAAAAAGTTTGATGATTTATTTTTAAAAAAGGCAAAATCTTGCACTTTTAATTCTTTAAAATCATAAAATATTTTTTTTAAAGCAAAATTTTCTTATCAAATGTAATATCTTGACAAGTATATGCTTATTAATTGTTTAGAAATGCTTTAGATTAATAGTATTCATTTTGCTATTATACCTCAACAGTTAATTACTAGTTCTATTAATAAAAGAATAATTAAACTTCAAATTGTTTTATTTCTGTGTATAAAATCCATATTTTCTGTGTAAAAAAATTCGTTTATAACACAATGCCATCATTTTAATCTTAGCATATTATGATTAAAACTTTTCTGTTCTGAAAGTAAGATATTATTGCGATTTTGATATGTCGGTACGTTGATAAATAAAATTGCAGGCTTTATCATGCAAATTGCAGGATTTTTCATTTGTCTAGGTTGGCAAGTCTGCTATTCAATTTCATGCTAAACGAACTTCGTTGCACTTTTTCCTCTCAGTAAAACTCATCACATTGAGATTAGATAAATCAAAGTCACAAAATAAACAGTTTGACACAAATTTTATGAACTCTCTCCCCCTCCTCCCTTTGTTTTCGGGAATTGTTTGTTTGACATTTGTTGCCTTCTATACTATTTCTTTTGCTGTGCAGTGTAGGTGTTATTTTCTGCTGCTATTAAGTTTTTCAGTGTTTCTTAAGCAATAAATTTTGATCAGACTATGGAGCCGGAGTGGGACTGATTTTGGGGTAAAGGAGTCGGAGTCGAAGGCTCTAAATTGCCGGACTCTTTCATTTCCCCTCCAACTCTACAGACCATGTTGTCAAAAATTTCCCCTTGGATTTATGCTTAAATGTTCTTTATTAAAAATTTATTATTCTTGAACGTTTGTATCGTTATGACAATTCCCAAAAGAGGCAAAGGATATGTGCTTAATACATGTTCTATCGAAAAAGAATGTAATCCCGGGACAGTCTCGCAAACGTTTCGCCCCTGTAGCGCTTAAAAAATGTGGCTTTTAATATAAAAATTTAAGCGATCGTTTATAGGGGGCTTTAGTCCTGTTTAATATTGAGGCACTTAATACTTTCAGTGTAACTTCCCTACTGATATTTTAATGTTACTCAGATATAAGTACTGAAAATAGATGAATAAAATTCCTTAACTGAAGTGTTTGATCTATTTATAAATTTAATAGTTTTTTATTATGTTGATCAGAACAGCTTTCCTGTTTAATTACATTGATGTCAGTCTTTTTATGTGTTCCCCGTTTTATTTTTTTCATTACGATGGTAATTTTTTTACTACCCGATTGCAAACACTACCGCGAGCTTAATTAGCTTTTTATGATTCTCTACGGATGAGAAGTGCCAAAAAAGTTGTATCAGAAACACAAGGAAAATTTTCACTAGCTGGATCATTTGTTCAGAGACAGAAATAGTCTTTAAAATTCTGCCCTGCGAATGATCTTGTTGGTATGAAAATTTGGAAGAACTATTTGCACTTCATAAGGATGCATTGAATTTGACAACAGAAATATGGACTCTTTTCTGCAACCAAGGACGGAGTAACATAGTAGTATATTCTAAATATAAAGTTTCTCACTAAATTAGACCATATGATTACCACATAATGTATTTTTACCACATGGACAGAAATAAATTCAATTTTAATAGTTCATGGTTTGTGTTAAAATTTTAAGTTCATTTTGCTTTATCTGTGTCAACTTTTTTAACTGGTTTGAAATTTAATTTGATCTAAAATGTGAATTCCATTAATGAATGTGCCACTTATTTTTATTTTGATCCCATGTGCTGATATATAAGTCAGAGATAACTGTATTAAGTTTTCAGAATGAATAGAAAATTATGGTTTAGTGAAAACTTGATTTTACGCTTTCTGTAGAACCAGTGATGAAAAACGTTCCAAAGTGGAAAACTTAAAATCAGGGCCTTATTCAAAATCTGAACACATTGTTTAAAAATCGACTCTTATCCAATGAAGTAGGGGGGAAATGTGTAATCTTTTTACTTGTTTTTTGATACAATTTCATTTATAGCACGATTCGTTAACATTTTTTTACAAATTCACTTCTTGGTTGGCATTTACAAATGTAAATAGCTTTAGAGTTTTTGTACTTAAAATTGCTTAATCATCTGTGGGGACATTCTCGATTATATCTTCTTTGTTTTCATTATTATCATCAAAGGCGTTCAGTTAATCTGATCTTGAAGGAATTCGTTATTTAATGAGACGTCACATGTCACCAACTGCTGGAATAATTTCAAGAAGGGTACCGGCAGCTCTAGTCCTCAACTGCCATGAAGGAATATTGGACGGTCAGAGGAAATCCTTCTCACAGACAAAGAAAAATTAGACAGTGCAAAAAGGATGCCAGAGCGGCTTCAAACAGCTATAAAACATTTATCTTTAAAAAAAAAATCTGCGAGTCTTGTAGCTGGAAAATTATTTTGATCTGTTTGTAGAAAAACAATCATGCGGACTTTCTGAAAAAGGGTAAAGTAAATCCGGAATATTTTAACGTATCAGTAGTCTTTTTCACAGACCAGCAGAATGGAGTTCCACTGTATCTGCCCATTGTGGGAGAAAAACTTTTTGATGCTTTATCATTCAAAAATCATCGAAATCAATTTAATTTTGAATGGAAGGCACAAAAATAACACATTCAAATAAAAACTTTTATTTCCAATAAAATTTCTATTGCTCCTTTTTACATACATACATATTTATACTTACACACAATGCTGTAGTTGTAGTATAATTGTTTTTTTTACTGTAATAAATGCAAATGTGATGTCAATTTGTTTGAAACCACCTTTTCTTTTAATGAGTCCCCTCAAACATTTTTTCTTAATTGCAGCACTGCCGACATGTATATGTTATAAGTGAAAATCAGCCCTCATATGAAAAATTTATGATTATGTCGAATTTTATGGGTTCTAAGCCCATAGCTATGATAACCTAAAAATTATCAAACAGTTGTTGGGGTAGGTAAAAAGAATGAGTTGGCACAGAAACCACCTCTTCTCCTTAGAACAGAGTACCCTACCTTTATAACTCTTAACGGGTTTGATGACAGCCTGGCAATTGAGAGAGAGGACTTAACAGAGTAAATTAACATCTGCTACCGGGCCTCTGCCCTTTGCATTTTTATCTATAAACTTTCTTCGTTATAAATCCCCCCCCCCCCCCCGAAATAAAATCCTGGCTACGGCCTTGCAATAATCTACCCCACCTTTATATGTCCGGCCTAGGCCCGGATCTATAGTTCCTTCCCTCCCATAATCGCTATCGAATAATTGTCTTTAGTCGTAACATCATTGTTTTGTCCTTAGGTTTTTTTTCTTTTTAATGAAAAAAGGAGGAAAAAGTTTGTTTTTAAATTCAATCGATCCTTGCATTACATAAGTAAAAGAAATGCAGTGAAATCCCATTATAACGAACTCCAAGGGATTGATAAAATATTTCATTGTAACGGAATCGTCTAAAAACTTACTTTATTTTTATAAAAGTGTCAGTTTTACAAACCTACACCCTAATATACATAAATATGCAACTTTTACAGTTATAAAAAATCTAAAATATAATTAACACATTAATTATTCTGAAAAAAAAAATTAAAATATTGAACACTGAACTTTTATTCACTGGTCGTCATCACAAAAAGTGTTGCTATTTTCTTTTATGCGAGACATTTGGTCCCAGTAGACATTATAAAAGATTCTAATTGATAATCGTTATTATACTGACCACAAGAACCCTTTCCGAATCCGCAAGGTGCCTTGTGTTTGGTGTGCAGAAATCGACAGCGCTTGGATAGACACTAGCTTTTGTTGTCACACATAAACCCATGTTTCAGTATGAGTGCATTTCCACTTTGAATGGCTCTGTTTTGAAAGTACAAATGGAGTTTTCACATAGCGACTTGTGAAAGTTGTTTTTTAGTTTCTGAAAACAGCATTAAGTACAAAATATTCGAACTGACGTTGAAAAAAAATTTTCGTGGAACAAATTTTTAAAAAAAATGTCTTTGTTAAAATGAGATGTTTTATACATCATCTTAATACGTTTTAAAATGGGATTGCACATTTTGTTCCTTGTAATGAAAATTTCGTTGTAATGGGATTTCACTGTGTATGGAATTCTATGCACTCGAATTAGTTTTTTTTTTTTTTTTTTTTTTTTGTGCTATGTAAGAAAACTACGTGTAAAAAATTGACCTTTTCCATTTTTGAAGTTTCTTTCTCATTTCGGAGAGGGTTCTAACTCCCTGGATCTACCTTTGGCTGTGCCATTGTTTGTGGTAAATATGTTGGATTATAATCTGTGCAATACGTATTTTTCAGATTTTTAAATATTATTTGTGGTAATTTGGCTGCTTCATGTTATCATACATAAAAATAAGCACATTACATATTATTTACTTGTGTGTAATATTTATATATTGTAATACTGTAGACAATAATTTGGTTAACCTTTTAGTTCTATAAAGTGACCACCTATTTGGATATCGCATTTAAAAAAATAGAGCTTTGCACAATGCATTTGTTTTAGATATTAAATTCAACGCCTTTTTAACAATTCCGTACCTAAGAATTATTTCGCAGGAAAAAAATTAAATTTCAGTTTTTGAGGTGAAATAGCCTCTATGTTATTATGCTTCAATTTTGAAATATAGTCAGTACCCTGTTATGTTTTGATATTCATAAAAATTTGATTAATTATTCATCAGTTAAAGATTAGAGAGAAATTAAGAGTGGCGTTAACTTCAGTATTAGAATACAGTAAAGCACGTTTATACGTTTTTGAAGGGACTGTATGAAAAAAGCAAACAAATGAAAAATATGTATTATAAGTATAGGTTAATGTGTATTAAACTCTTCAGGGACCAATTTAAAAAACGTATAATTGATAAGAACATACAAAAAAAATAAGTATAAATGGTGCACTGTATTTTATTTTCTAGAAACGCATTAGCATTTCAGGTGAGCTACTGAACTCGAGAGAACTTCGAGCTATGAACCAAAACATACAATTAAATTTAACCGTATTTTTTCTTCTCTATATTTGTCGACAAAACCTCACTACTGGTGTTAACTAGATTTTCCTGAACGTCACAGCATAAAGGTGCCTAAAAGACACTTGCACAAGGGCACCGATCAGGCTTGGCACAAACCTACCCGCCTTGTTAAAACCAAATATTTAAGAGATCAAAAACGAATTTTCTACAATAACTACAAAAAAGAATCCTGCTCAAAATGGAATCACATATTGCTTTACGAATTGGAATTAATTTACCACAATAAATAACAGCTTATTTAGGACTGTTGTAAAGATTCAAAAAACAAGCCTGTCGTTTTGAATTTTTCGGGGAGGGGGCAAAGGGCTATATTTAATGCAAGTTTTTATTGGAAAACAACAAAAACTGCACTCTTTTATGAAAAAAACATTAATTTTTCAAAGCTGGCCATTGAAAAATTAATGTTTTTACATGTAAAAGGGTTTTGCATTGCTTGCTCCTCCCTGGAAAACTCGAAATGACAAGCCTGAGGGGGAGGCGGGGGGCAGTTGACCCTTAAATGACAGGTCTGTCTAAAAACTTCCATGACTAAAAACTTACTATGCAAATTAGCAGATATACTCCACAATTCATGTTATAAATCTGAGTTGTACGAGAAGGATAACTTATCAATATTCAGACGATTAAAAAGTTGGCAAAGGAAGTTTTTCTAAATATTTCAAAATCAGAATAATCATTTATCTTTGCAGATAATACACATACTCAATATCCAGCATGTATTCTAAACAGTAAAAACACTAATTATTTTATTATTTATGCTTTCTACTACTTTTATGTCAAGGCATGTTTAGATTTGAGAGCCAAAAATTTCTTCTATTCTTCCATTTATTTAAAATGTTCACCAATAATTCAGTTTTATTAGCAAGTGTGAAAACTGAATCTGTGTCTGGTGTGTTGTCTTTTTTTGCTCATGAAGTTCTAACAATTCAACAATTAATCTGCTCTTGAAAAACTGCACTAAAAATTTTGTATTTCTTAGGAGACCAAGTTTAGCATAAATTCTGGGATCAATTTCATAGAAAATATGATATTCGAAACAAAAATCAATCCTTTAGAAAATGAATCGAATTTTATATTTATATAATTAAACGCACACAAAACAAGGTCATTGCAAAAATATTTGGACAGACGCCGGTATGCTAAACATGGTTTTTACTTATCGTTTCAGTCACCGCACATATATCGCCGAAATTTTACACATAAAAAATCCGAAATACATCCACAAGAGAAAAGGTAATAAGCTTTTAAACTTCAGTACGCTTTAAATTCTTCTAATGCATTGGCACTGAAGCCATAAATCGAATAATTCAGGATTCAAGTCCGTCAAGTCAAATGGCTTTGTTGAAAGCTCATTTTTACTCAAATATTGGTCCTTATTGTTGATTATCTTGATTTTTTCAGTTTTTCATCGTTTTTCTTCATTATTATGGCTTTGACAATATTCAGAATGCATTTTAAGCAAAGAAAAAGCATAAAAGAATAACATCGCACTCGCAGTAACATGCAGCTAATACAGCGAACTGGAGGTTGCTTGTCCACCAGGAACGGTTGCCAGGTTCCGTTGCTATGCAAAAAGCAGCTGACTGCTACTGCCCTATTCGCAACTCCAACGAACTGTAGGGGGCACTGAAGTCACTGTCTAATGGCGGAATTGAAAACTAAAACAAACGCACATGGTAACGAAGAAAATGCTAAAAGTGTTGTGATTTTTGTTCGTACGTAGGATTTTTTCGCTTTATTCTTTTTAAATTAATTTTCAAAGTCTTGTGGATATTCTGGCCCACGTAGAAAGAAATGAGAATTCAAGAAGCATTACTAAACGTCAAAGATTAATGCAAACTACGTAGTTCGTAGTTCTAAGCAGCTATTTCCATGATGTTGAATTCGATATTTATCAATTCTTGATAAAACTAAATAATAATTGTGGCCTGACAAGAACAACAATTAATGCTAGAAAATTCAATATGACATTACAAATTATTATCGAAAGAAGATGATACTTCTTTGCCTTGCTTGGCTAGCGCTTATTTTTTTTTCAATTTGTAGCTGAGTTATTTCTCTCGAATTTCCGAATCGGTTCATTTAAAAATTTTCTGTTTCGATTTTTCTAATTTCTGAGTTACGATTTAATTGTGTCATGTTATGCAAATCATCAACAAAATTCTCACGGATATATGGTGGTAGTTTTCTTTTCAGTTGATTGACCATTATTTCTTTTCACTTATCGAATTCTGTAATCTTACTACCATTTTATTCCACTCATGATAAAAATTAAAAATGGTTTAACTAAAAACGCGAAATCTCGCCAAGGCTACTTTGCTCGCACAATACCAAAATTATAACCCTAAACAAATTTGGCGAAACCTTTCAGCTGAGAATAAAAGGAATAAAGTAAATTCTTTCTAGGTTAAACATTTTTCATTTTGTTCTACGATAATAAATCCAAGAAAATATTTTGCATACTGTCCATTCCAACTAAATGCTGCTGTAAAATATGATTAGTTAAATTAATTTAAGATTAAAAAAAACTCATATTCTTACAAATTCATACAATAAAAAATTTTACCTGGTATAACGTTATCCAATTTTGTTAATCCAGAGTTTTCTTGTTTACGCGTCCACCATTTAATACTTGTTTGAAAGAAATAAGGAAAACTAACATTATTTTGAGAAGCTTGAGAATACTCTTAGGGGACGAATTAATTTCTGTAGCTGAAAGCAAACTAAGACACATCGATTGCGTTAATAAATACTCAGAACAAACTACCTGTGTTTACGTCAACAGACACACATGGAACTAAAACGTGGCAATGTTTTAGTTCCATCGGCAGTTTTGTAAATCACCGCAAGGTAGCGTATTCGAGCGCTGGAGTTCCGAATAGCGACTGGCCAACGATGTATGTGCGTAAGGTTTCGAAAAATCTTAACTTTTTTTTTTTCCGCTAGGTCATTTTTAAATATTGATAGGAACTTTAAACTTAAAAGTCATCAAAGTGTGTTTTAAAAAGTATAAAATACTATTTTTGAGAATTCACTG
This sequence comes from Uloborus diversus, assembly GCF_026930045.1. Classification (NCBI taxonomy): domain Eukaryota; kingdom Metazoa; phylum Arthropoda; class Arachnida; order Araneae; family Uloboridae; genus Uloborus; species Uloborus diversus. Next base: position 361,074 of record NC_072734.1, read on the forward strand.
CATCTCGCTTACTAATTTTTGAACTATAGGTACAACTCAACTTAAGCTTGTTGATTCGTTCAAGAACGCAGCGTGCACGTTGGATATTTGACACTTGCGCGATTTTTCATTTTGCGTGATTGTTTCTTATCCGATGATTCACATTCACGACATATTTTTTTTAATCCTTGTTTAATTATGGATAAATGGCTAAAGTCAGCTCGAGAAAAAAGTTCCGAACGTGGAGTTCCTGATCGCGATCCAAATAATAGTAATGGATCTCTACAACAGTCTAAACCGGAAAAAAAAGTAATAGCCAGAGTGGAGCGCTTAACATTGAACAAAACGCTGTTCGAGATGTAGAAGAAAATCCAGTAGAAGATGTAGGAAAGCCTACAAAAAGACATAAAAAACTCAGAAATATCGACAAGAGTACACAAAAGAATGGCAATGTTTGATTCATTCAAATTTAGCGCCGGAGTTCGTTTTTTGCACTATCTGCTCCAAAGACATCTCAATTGCTCATGGTGGAAGAGATGATTGCCGAAGGCATATTAAAACTGCCATGCATCAAAAGTACGCAAAAGCTTGCGATTCGAACAAAAATATGTTTGCATATATGAAAACTGCCGATGATGAACTTTTGGTGACAAAAGCAGAACTTCTGTTCACAAGTTTTATATCGGAGCATAATTTACCAATATCATGTTCTGATCATGCTGGACCGCTCTTCAAAAGAATGTTTCCAGACTCCAAAATAGCAGCGAAATATGCTTGTGGGCGTACAAAAACAACTGCTTTATTAAAATGTCTCATCGGCTACACAGGATGATGTGATTGAAAATTTAAATTCAAGGCCCTTTGCTCTCGCAACAGACGGCAGCAATGACAAAAATGATACGAAACTTTACCCCATTGTTGTGTCCTATTTTTCCGAAAATCATGGCAAAATTATTTATATGATACTGTCCATCATTGAGTGCACTGATAACACTTGTGAGGGAATTTTCAATGCTATAAATAAAGAATCCACCAAGAAAGAAATTTGTTGGAAAAATTGTGTTGCATTTGCATCAGATAATGCCAAAGCAATGACAGGAAATATTAAGGGTGTGCTTTCTTATATAAAAAAAGTTCAGTCAAATATTAATTTTCAGGGCTGTGTTTGCCACTTATTACATCTAGCTGCAAAGAATGGTTGTGCAGCAATACACCAATTTGATGTTGAGGAGTTTTTGATAAAAATTTATTATTTTTTGCAAAAAAGCTCCAAAAGGCAGCACAGTTTTAAATTGTGCCAAGATATATATGGGGTTAAACCACATAAAGTATTAAAGTATGTTTCAACCAGGTGGCTGTCTCTGTTCGAATGTATTCAAAGAGTCCTCGAACAGTGGGAGCCACTGACTTTGTATTTTTGTGATGAAAAGAATAATATTAAGCATGCAAAGTATCAGGAAATTAAAGTCAGCATGCAAAACCCTGTTACCAAAGTTTATGTGTTATTTTTAAAAAGTGTGTTGCCCCTGTTTTTGAATGCAAACATTTCTTCAACAAGAAAAACCCCTAATACACAAAGTAAGCAAGACTGTTGAGGATTTATTATTAGGGCTTATTGTAAGGTTTATCAAACCTTCTGCTGTTGGTGATAGTTCAAACTCACTCTTAAGCATCAACTGTGCCAAAAGAAAAAATCAAAAAGCAGACAATGATCTTGTAATTGGATCAGAAACCAAATGTTACCTAAAGAATATTTCTTCAGATGAAGCTGAACAGTTTTATAAAGACGTAAGAAATTTTTATGTTAAAAGTGTGGAATACATTAAAAATAAATTACTCGTAGCCCATTCATTTGTGGAGCATGCAGCTCTTGCAGATGTCTCTCTTCGGAAAAAAATGTCATTCTCCTCTGTAGAATTTTTAATTTCAAAATTTCCCAATGTTTTGACAGATGCAGAAAAAGCAAATTTGGACATAGAATTTAGTATGTACCAATTTGAAAATTTTGAGGAGTATGATGTGATAAATGATAGTGCAGATGCTATATGGCACAAAATATCACAGATATCTGATGAGAATGGAGCTAAAAAATATAATGCTCTCTCAAAATTAATGCTAGCATTATTGCTTGTGCCACATAGCAATGCAACTTCAGAAAGGGTTTTTAGTGTGGTACGTAAGAACCAAACTGATTTTCGCCCGACTCTGGGGACAGAGACACTGACATCACTGCTTATAGAAAAACAGAAAAATTTCAACTTCAGTACAAAATGTTTCGATCGTAAATTTTCAAATGAACAATGTAAAGCTGCTAAAAAGTCAACTTGGATCAATTTATGTTCAAATAAATAAGAACTTCTAGCCGATTCTTAAATATTAATATTTTTTTACAGTATCCATTCTATTATTCTCTCAATAATTTTTGCATTTATTTTACAGCTTCATTCAACCGATTTCTAAAATTTAATTTAATCTTTAACATTTTGTGCTACTTAATTGTTTTTATGTATATCATTTTCAATAAAGTAAATAACTTCAATGTTCACCGATTTTTGAGAATTTTCATTCCTGTATTTTATTTTTCAATTATTAAATGCATATTTGTTTGAAAATTTTAATTATTCAGCAGAAATGTGTACTAAAGTTTAAACACAACTGTTAAGATCGCTATTTGCGCGACTACGTGCGTTAGATTTCCGTTTTTCACTACAACTATGACTCTGGTTACTGATAACTTCCATTGAAACTTGGCACCTCTGTAATACAAATACAAATACAAATACAAATACAAAAGTGACGACCAGCAACAGGCTCTGGGCCCAGCTAGACTGGTCCTAGTCAATTTACAATCCCTAGTGAAGATCAATGGCCCTCTTAAAACTCTCTACTCCCTTGCTCATTACCACCTCTTCCGGTAAACTGTTCCAAGGTTCCACTACCCTGCTAAAATAATAATTTTTCCTGACATCCATGTTAGCCTGAGATTTAAATAGCTTAAAACAATGACCCCTTGTCCTGTTTTCAGTGCCAAACTTCAGCCCCATAACATCTTTCATTTTAATAAATTTAAACAACTGAATCATGTCCCCTCGGTCTCTTCTTTGCTCAAGACTGTACATTTTTAGCCATCTAAGCCTGGAATCATAGTCTAAGTGAGAAAATCCATTTATTAGCCTTGTAGCTCGCCTTTGAACCCTTTCCAATACATTAATATCTTTCTTAACCCATTCCTTGCCCCGGGCGATACAGGATCGGCCGCGCAGTTTGTGTTAATACTGCCCCGGCCGATTCAGGCTCGTCGCAAGAAAATGGTTCCTAACTGCCCTCGACGATCCTGTGTCGTCACGGCGTTTCTAGCAGTTTTTGCCTCGGCCGAATGTGTGTCAGCGATCCTTCCAGGGGCAGAACCCTGTTATTGCGCTTCTCTGTTGTGTTCTGGAGCTTTTAGGGGAGCGGTAATCAAGCTCTTTTCTTAGACAAAAGGGAATGTAACTTATAGTATTTCACGGAACTTGTTGTAATTTATTTTATTTTACTAAGATATTAACTTTTCAAGTACTCTTGAATAGGACACTTATAATGCTTCAAATAACCAGGCATTATAATTTTATCTTTTCGTGGAAGCTTTGTTTCTTAGCATTCTGGCATTTGAACTCCTGATGAACAAGTGTGAAAATATTTCCTTACATATTTATCAATATTTCTATGCCTGAATAAAGCAAATAAACAGAAATATGTTTTTCTTGTTATCAAAAATCCACCTTCTAACGCAAGAATCCTTCACTAAATTGTTCATAATCCTCAAATTTTATAATTTATTTTACACAATATTATTTTTTTAATTATCTTACATATCTTAATTTTGTACGAGTATGTTTTTTTTATTATTATAATGTGTTTACTACATTTTTTTATTTATTTGTACACTATTATTATTTTTTATTACTTATTTATTTTTAAATCATGATATTTTGAAACGTAAATTATATCTTTTTATAACTGCGGCACCATTTGATGGATTTTTAGTGATACGGTTTTGAATATTTTTTATTTCACGAAAAAAAAATGACGACCCATTGACTATACGTAAAAGTTGACTATGTAAAACATAAAATAGATACGACAGTACAAATAAAATGAAAATGATAATATCTTGAGTTCTTTTGTTGTACGCTTTACTCATAAGAAACGAAACATTCCTTTTCTCCCATTCTTTTTCAGATTTTATTTATTGTCTTAAAATAGCTCCAATGTTTTAATTGTACCTTCTTTTATGAGATTTTAAAAAGATAAATTAAATATTTGGTTTCTTTTCAATAATCAAATTGCCATAATTAGTAAATAATCCTATGAAACTAACTAAAATTTATCCAAGTATATTTAAAAAAAGATTTAAAATCCGACTCGATTTCAAGCAAGATCTCCTTTTTTTCCCTTCTGAAGACATGTTCCGTCATATAAGCATAAAAGCTTGCTTTGAAATTCCTTTCTGAGCTAAACTGTTTTGTTGTAAGAAAATAATGTGGAAGGGTTGACCACAAAACACTAAAACCTTTTGACAATTCTTTGAATGGAACTAACTTGCTCGGATGTTTGGAAAGAGGGTCCTTGGAGAATACAGACCTCCCAGTCGGTCTAGTTATTCCTCTCTCAGCTGGGGGCTTTTAGTTGCATGCACAAAAGTATCCTTTAGGGAAATGGGGGATTAGCCGCAAGTTTTGATCTTTTGTAATCATTTATCTTTAAAATACTTCCCACGCTTGAGCAACTGATATCTGGGCATTCAGAAGGGATTTAAAAGTCACCTGAATTACGATAAAAGTCGACCATAGTCCTGCCATCAAAGGGATGTCTCTGTGTTTATTGGTTGTTTTGAAGTGTCACAATATATCAAAAGGCGCCGAAGAATACTTTTTATCCTCTTAGAATATCATTCCCACACTTAAAGCGTTTTTGTCTATTCAATTCGCATGCTCACACATTGGATTGATCAGTCAATTGTTTGAAGAATGTTTTGTTGAGGCCTTTTGAAAGATAGATCATCTTACATTTAACAGTAAAAGAAAAAAAAAGATATACTGAGATAAAAGCAAAAAGAAAAATAAATCAATAAAATAATTAGTGTTATGAAAATAATTTTTTTCGTCCAATCCTCTATTGTTTCTTATTTTCCTGTTATGTACTGCGTAAATGTATGAATATTTCAGCACATATTAGCAACCTTGTATTTTATTGCACTATTTAATTCAGTGCTTAAAAACAAATAAAGCGAAGCGATTTTCGAATGCAAGCTGAACAGCAAAAACAACATTAAAATACCGATAGCAAAATGGGGAGAAAAGTGTTATTACAATGTAGCAAAAAGCAACCCCGTTTCGTTATCTGCGGCATGCGCGTTAAGGGTTTTCGGGCTGGTCATGGAATGGGTTAAGATAAGGAGACCAAAACTGAACAGCATACTCCAAATGAGGTCTTACCAAACTTCTATATAAGGGCAGAAGAACTTCTTTAGATTTGTTTGAAATAGATCTATTGACAGGGCCCGATACAGGCTGATTTTGCTACCCATTTTCGGTACCTTCACAAAAATCTTGTTTTGAAATCGGTACTTTCACAAAAATCAAGTAATAAAATCAGTAGCTTCACAAAAACATCGAAAATTTCACAAAAATTAGCATTTTAAAATATAAAATTTGTTTCTCTGTTTAAAACAAAATTTACTCATAAAAAAATTCTAAGCAGGTTTATATGAACAATCGCTTAAATAGAAACCTTTTTGTAATATTTTAACTAATTTTTAGCTGTTTCTCGCCTACGTGTATTTCTGCAATATTATCGCAATCTTTCAACATCTGTTTTGGGAAACCGTTTTTCTCATAATTTCCTATATTGTACACAGTACATAGCCTATTAAGCTGAAATTACGATGGTATTTTTCATACTTCTTAGGTTTTTAGCTCCCCCTCCCCTCCCCAAAAGACGAAATCTGTTAAAAATAATACTAGATGACATTTACACTTTTCGAACTAAAATTTCACTTGTTTTACTTCTCTTTTACAAAAATTAGGATGCCTCAAAAATTTCACAAAAACAATGCTGATAAAAAAAAACTTTCACAAAAATAGAATGATGCAATACTTTCACAAAAATAGGTAGCGAGAAAAAAATCCTGGATTGGCCCCTGATTGATAAACCCAAGCATCTTATTGGCCTTGTTACTAGCAATGCTGCACTGTTGGCTAAACTTTAAATCCTGACTTATTAAGACCCCCAGATCAGTAACTTTGTCTGCCTGACTAATGACTGAACCTTGCAAATAATAACTTGTACACTTGTTTCCATGCCCTAAATGTAGCACTTGACATTTCCCAACATTAACAGCCATACCCCATTTATCAGCCCACTCCGTAATATGATCTAGATCCTCTTGCAGCTGTTTTGCTTGTTCTTCATTTTCTACAGTCCCCATAACTTTGACATCATCAGCAAAACAATTCATGTTCCCAGAAATATTATTGTGAATATCGTTCATAAAAACAATGAACAAAACAGGCCCTAACACTGATCCTTGAGGAACCCCGCTTAAAACCTCACTCCAATTAGAATAATTTCCCCTTACAACTACCCTTTGTTTCCTTCCGGTCAGCCAGTTTTTTACCCAAATGAAAGTTTTCCCTCCTATTCCTATATCAGCTAATTTGCTAAGTAGAGCAACATGCGGTACCTTATCGAAAGCTTTTTGAAAATCAATTTAAACAACATCTACAGGCTTCTTATTGTCCAAAGCCATGGTAACTTTGTCATAGAAATGTAATAAATTAGTTGCACAAGATTTACCTTTCCTGAAACCGTATTGAAAACTAGTCAATAGATTATTAGTCTCTAGAAAATTTATTGTCTTAATTTTTATCAATGTTTCAAAAATTTTGCAAACCACCGAAGTTGGACTCACAGGTCTATAATTTCCCGCACTCCCTTTAGACCGTTTCTTGAAGAGCGGTGTAATGTTAGCCAGCAGATAAAACAATTAAAGCAGAGTAGCACATTTTGTACCTTTCCTTGTGCTGCTAATTAGGGTGGAATGCAGTGTAGTCCTTAAAAAAGGCCATTTTACTCAAAAATAGGGCCGCAACTAGAAAATAATTTTGGGGAGAGTTTAAAAACTTTCATGTGGAGCTTTGCAGAAGAATTTGGAAAATTTTAAATTTAAACAAACATTTAAATGTCAAACCAAACTTTTTTTGGGGGAGGGGGGAGGGTGAACCCTAAGATCCCTACCTTCTATACGGCCCTGCTCGAAAAGTCTTTGAATACTTCTTGAAAAAACGTTTTCCGAGTTTTGCCTACAAACCATAATTTGAAAGAGTGTGATTGTCTCTTTAATAAAAAGGCCCACTCTTTTATTATTAGGCTGTTGGTTGCACTTAAAATTTTATTTTTATGTGAAAATTATTTTCAGTAATAAAAACCTCAAAACACGATTGGGTGTGAGTATAATAAGAAAAAAAAAGAGAGATTTTCAATGTTTATTCCCTAGAACTTTGAAAATCTCAATAAAGAACTTATTATTTTGGTTTCTCGTGTTTTGTCAAGTTAAATGTTTTTTTTTTTTTTGTCAACATTATCTGATCTTTCATACACTCTGTGTTCTATAAATTGTTGTAAACTACTGAACAAGAATATTGTTAACATTTAAAATTTTATTTTGTTTTTTCTTTACAGGGAACATAAAGATATAGCTCTTATAAGCTTAGGAAATATTTTGCATCATTCTCAAATGTCAGAGGAAGCTGCCATTGTTGTGCATGCAGCAGTAGATATAGCTCCTGAAAATTCCATTTGCCATTTCACTTTGGGGAATATTTATGCAGTAAGATGTGTTTTATGATTGATTTGGGGTTTTATATTCATCAAAATAAATGAGAATATTTACTAGCAGGCAATATACCAACAGCCCTATTATGACATCTAAAGACTGCAGTTTACCTTGTTATAGGCTCATCAGTCTGGAATAGTCAATAACTGAGCTAGAGGCAGATGTTTTCTCATTGAAGCTAAAATTACCAAGAAACTGGTTACATTAATTTAACACACCAACAAGAGCTCCCTAGCAATGGTGTGGTTCAACTCATATATTGAAAGTAAAAGCTTAAATAATAAGCAGTAAGTTATTGCCCTTACGCCAGGGCTAAAGTAGAACTACATGCAATGTCCCGACAGCCTGGTTTAGCTACCAGTTTCTTGGTAATCTCAGCTTTAATGAAAGAACATCTGCCTCCAGCTTGGTTACTGACTATTCCAGAGTGATGAGCAGATAACAAGGGCAAAACTGTATCTGTCATATCCATTCTTTATCATGTCATAATTTGTCTCCTTTTCAGTTCTGCATCTACCTTAGCCCTAGCTTAAGGGATTAACTTACTACTTGTTACTATCAGGGCTTGCAGCACTCATTTTTTATTACTTTTTGGAATTATTGTTTGTTCTTTATCATGTCATAATTTGTCTCCTTTCCAATATTTTGCCCTATTTTTCACATTGTTACCATTGAAATATTATTTTATTATGTACTAGCGGTACCCGCATGGCTTTGCTCATAGTAGAAAATTAAATGGTCATTTAGTTCGCCTGTACATTTACAAATAATGGATGATGAATTTCTCGCCTTTATGACAATGTTAATTTGCTCACCTACGTTACAGTTCCACATTACGATGATTTGGTAATTTACTCGTCCACGGAATGATAATTTGCTCGGTAAAATTTTCTTAAAATTGGAATAGAAAAAGAACAAAATCGAATTTTTGAAAAATTGCTTCAAGGTGCACACCCGCATGCTACAAACTAACTTTGTGCCAAATTTCATAAAAATCGGCCCAACGGTCTAGGAACTATGCGCGTCACCACAGACATCCTGACATATCTGGACAGAAATCCAGACATTCAGCTTTATTAGTAGTAAAGATATGATAAAGATAAGGGGATCCTTTAATGGGGAAATTACAGGGAATTTACTGTTTTCAATCCTATTTTTTTAAACTAAGCTTTTTAGAAATCAACTATAAAGCCTATGTTACTTTTTGGTAATGTAGCTATCTATGGTGAAAAAATGGTTAAAATCGGTCCAGTAGTTTTGAAGCTTACCGCAGACATACATACAGAAGTAACCATTTATGTACATAGATTTAAAAATTTTTGTTGCCATCTTCGGTTTGTCTACAGATGAAATGTTTGTAATTAATTAAAGCAAGGGTTTTACAGTGATTTTCAACAATGGTTTTTACAATGATTTTCAAAAAAGAAATTCTGTATAGGGACACTCTGATTACCAAGCGATATGAAATATACTTTGTGTCCTATTCTCATACCTAACAAATATACATAAAAAATTTCATGAAAATCGGTTGAGTTGTTTCAAAGGAGTTCAAACACTAACACCGTGACAGGAAATTTTTATTCATTAGAATTAAATTTTACATATTGATTGTTCTTGCAAAAATGGTATGAATCATGCCTGAGGCTTTGGAATTTTTTAAAAATAAATTTTAATAGTTGCCAAGAGTTAATCGTTTTTTCAAATTGATTCTCATTTTGTTTGTGTATTATCAAGTATTGCTGATTTGTATTCAAGCAGTTTATTAAGAGTTAAAAAATATTTTATTTTGGAACGAGATGGAGAATATTAGGTGTCCCAGCTACAAATCCTTAGAAGTTAACATTTGATTCAAGATCAAGCTGAAATGCAACAGTAATATAAATAAAAGTTAAATTATATGTTTTACAAATAAATAAATAAAATAATAAAAATAACAACGCTACTTGAAAAATGATTCCCCCCCCCCAAAGAGACTTTTTTTTTTATTAATGTCTCAACATTTTATATGGTCCATATTGTGTATTTTATTTTTTAAATTGCTGCAACATAAGCAGTTACATTGAATCTTATGTTGTTGTTGTTTTGTCCATGATGTGCAAAGAAAAGCACTAGATTCCTCCAAAGCAGTCAAAGACAGCCTTGGCAACCTCCACAGCCTTTTCCGAAAATATCATATAATTTGGGGCATCCAGGAAGATCTTGAGTAGCTTGCCCTGAATTCCTGGGCAGCCGAAGATATGCTGAGGAGATAGTTGAAAGTGAGGGCAGTGTGGGCAGTGAATTGAGTAACTTCTTACTACGTCACTTGATATTTTTATGCCCTTAACATGTTTTGTTCGAAGCCTGGTTATTATCGATGCTACTGTCCAATTACAGTTTAGGGCTGGAATAGAAGATTTCAAATTATTGCTGATAAGTCTACGGCTGGCCACAGCATTGGCGTCAATTAAAGTGAGGTTCAATGATTGGGGGTAGGATCTAGACTCCTTGGCAAGCTCATCGGCTTTCTCATTACCAAGGATATTTTCATGGACTGGTATCCATTGTAACGTGCAAGATTTCTTGGTTGCAATGACTTTGTTGATGGATTGGATGATTTCTTGACTTAAGTGGCACTTGCCCTTCTGAATGAATTAAATTTTGATCATCAAATAGATCTTCGACTTGGATTCCCTTTAGATCAAGCAGATTGCTGCTCCAGGAGGGGCTTTTTGCATTGAGGTCTTCCTTTACAATTTTTGTCTCTGCCTTCTTTTAGGCTAAGTTGTTCAGCAGGTCAGTATTGATTGCTGAGGTGTCTGGGTGATAGGCATTTATCAAGTCAATCGTCTGCTTTGGGAAGAGTATTTATTGCTTGTGCTTCCAGTTTCCTTCATCTGGGGTGTTAGAAACCATTTCGATGTACTTCATTTCTGGTGTCTTGATTAGGAAAGCAAGTCCTCCTCCACTGTTAGCGAGTCTACCTTTTCTGATAGTAGTGTATCCTTTAATTGTGAGGCTCAGTTTTGTTTCCTTCAGGCATGCAACATGGATGTTGTTGGTGTTAAGAATGTCAGAAAGTTCTGCTACTTTTCTCTGACTGCCATTAATGTTTAGTTGTAGGAAGTTCACTGTCTTCGTAGTTGATTTTTCAATGTGGCCCGGACTGCAGGTCTCATCGCGGCAGCTGCCCCAGACACGGTAGCATTAAAACTAGAGATCAGCATTGCACTATCTGTGGAAGATGGGTTGCCAGAGCCTCAAAAGGTTGGACTTCTACCTGTTGGTTCACGGGAGGTATTTTATTTCCCTCCTTCCACCCCAAACCAATGAAGGCATTCCCCTATCCACCACCTGGGGATACGCTCTGTTGGGGTTACAGACTCCCCGTAGAGATTGAATCTTATAATAATTTTAAGAAGTCTAAGTTGTATTACTTCTGTGCTTAGTTCGAGGGCGCATTTAAGGGGCAAACTGAATGGGTCTGGGCCCCTCCCAAAATAAATTTTAAGCTGCCATTTGTGAATGAAAGTTTAGATATTATAAACTAAGGTTTGAAAAGTTCTTATAATACTTGACTTGAGCCGCTTCCAAAATTAATTTCTATATATGCTGCTGACTTAGTTTGGCACTTTGAATTCTAAAGTCAAAGAACGAAGCAAGTTTTTTTTTTTTTTGTTTTCTGATAGTCAACTTGAGTTGTTGAGCGTCCACCACTTCTTGGTATTGCCTATAGAATAAGAGTTTTAGAATCAGTTTCATTTTATGTTCTCTGACTATAACTTTTCTTAATGGTTATAGCAATTTTTTTTAATGCTTAATTGCACCTTCTATTTATACTCCATATGTGATAGAGTGGTCAAAATATTTTTAAAGCCTTTCTAAATTACTTATGAAATAAGTAATATTATAAATTACTTATGTACAAACCACCCACAAATAGATAGAGGATCAACGGAAGAAAAAGCATGATTAAGTGTCAAAGAACGAGGCAAGTTTTTTTTTTTTTTTGTTTTCTGATAGTCAACTTGAGTTGTTGAGCTTCCACCACTTCTTGGTATTGCCTACAGAATAAGAGTTTTAGAATCAGTTTCATTTTATGTTCTCTGACTGTAACTTTTCTTAATGGTTATAGCAATTTTTTTTAATGCTTAATTGCACCTTCTATTTATACTCCATATGTGATAGAGTGGTCAAAATATTTTTAAAGCCTTTCTAAATTACTTATGAAATAAGTAATATCATAAATTACTTATGTACAAACCACCCACAAATAGATAGAGGATCAACAGAAGAAAAAGCATGATTAAGTGGTGGTAATTATTAAAACTAATAAAGCAATTCAAAAGCCTGGAGCATGATTTGTACCCTGATTCGTACCCATTTTTTGTTTTTATTTTTTGTGATTTAAATTATTATTTGACAGATTTTTTTTTTCTTCCAATAACTTGTTTAAATGACACTTAAAAAGAAAAAATAGTGCATGGTATCAGCAAGCAGAAAGTTTTATGCAACTTTGACCAAACTTGGTGGCAATAAATTAAATGAAAAATTATTTCCAAGATTTAAAATGAGCTAACTGGTACTTGTAGCACACAAGTACTGTTAATACTTGATTATTTTGTCCTTGGGTTTGATATAAATATGTATGTCCGTTCAGCACCACTTAAATGTATGACAAAATATTTTTGTCATACATAAGTTTCAAAAACTTTTATTTTGTTAAAAAAACTGTGATTATTTTTTAAAATTTAGTCTCAGATATGTGTATTTTCACAACACTTTTCAATGTTAAAGTTTAAAACTGATGAAAATTATTGTTTTCTGGTTTAGGTTTTGGGTGATTATAATAAATCAGCTATTTGCTTTGAAAACTCGTTGAAAGTGCAACCAGATTTCAAAAATGCTGAACAAAGATATCATGCTGTAATGTGCCACAGCAAGTTAGAAAAAGCATTAGAAGCGCAACACATGTAAGACTTTTTTGTATAATTAATCGTGATATTGCTTTTCTCAGTGTGTGTGAAATTTTGTTTGTTATGATATTTTCATTTTTTATTAACCCCTTGCCTGGCGAGGAAAACATACAAGATTCATCCCCCAGTGCCACTGTTTTTTACATAGGCATGCATAGTTATGTAACGCATTTGGTGATGAGGGGAGATAAGGGCATTGTTCGCTGCCTAAAAACTTTACTTTCACAAATTAAAGAATGGGAGAAAGGAATTGAAATGGAACTGCAGTGAAACCTATCTATAACAAAACTGTCTATAACTATATTTTCCTTGGTCCCAGCAAAATGGCAGCATAAAAAATCAAACTCTCTATGACAATAACCTGTCTTCAACAATATTTTTTAGGTCCGAAAAGTATCATTGTAGACAGGTTTTACTGTATTGTATTCTAAAGCTTTGAGAATAACTTTACTGGTAGCAGCACAATGCAAATGATAGTATTTATGAAGGGCGTATAATGCCTGGAGCACTTAATGCTTTGGCTGAGTAAGACGCATTATTCACTTGTGGCAGCTAAAAGGTGAACTTTCAAGTTTAAAAGTAGAAAAAATGTATAAAACAATATAAGTGACTAATTTTTATTAATTTTAAGTTCACAAAATCAAGAAAAAGGTGAGTAGATGAATGAAATTTAGTAAGTCCTGATCTGAAACAATTCTTCAGTTTGCAATAACCTTGGGACTTTTAAGTACATAGAGTACTCTTTTACTCACTCTAAGACACTTTTATTTTATATTTTTTGTTCCTTTCATGTTTCATTTAAGTTTTGTTACTTTAATTTCAAAAACCATCAAAAAATCTTTCAATTATAATACAGCTATTCTATTTTTGTCAGGGCTGTGTAGCCAGAGGAAAAAGGACAGACTCTGACTCTGGCAGTTTTAGAGTCTTTGACTCCGACTCCTCTACCCCAAAATCAGTCCACATGCTCTGGCAAAGTTGTGGACGTTAAGAGAAAATGGCAGACTCAGACTCTTGGAATTTTAAATCCTCCACTCCTGACCGCAACTCCTTTAACTCAAAATATGTTTGACTCTGATTCCACAGCTCTGATATTTATCATACTTTATGGGGAGAAGAAAACTGTGAAATGCTTTCTAAAGTTATGCATTTTCAAAATATTACTTCTAATGCTGGTACTGTCATCCCTGCTTGATTGAATATTGTTGGTTCTAAGAAATATTATTCGATTAAGCGTATTTGATAAAGGGGGAAAATTTCTTCACCTTTCTAAATTGACAACATTTGTCTTAAAACAATAACTATCAATCAATAGCTATATAAGGGAAATAACTATTGTTATTGGTAAAATGTTTTTGAAATAAGCTAAGTAAACAAAAAATAGTTTAATAATTTGTATATATATTAAAAATACGTTTGAAAATTATAAAAAAGTTTTTTTTATCATTTCAGATCACTACAGAGGACGCTTACGGAACTTCGCGAGTACCAAAAGCAGCATGAATATTGGTTACGTCAGCATGAAAAGCTTTTGAACGAGCAAGCACCCCCCGAAGTGAAACTAGAGCAGAGGCTGGAGTACGAAGAGCAGAAGATTCGTGAGAGTTTGGATGGCAGAGGTATGGGGTCTTGTTGGCATTCCCAAAAGTGCTGTGATGTGCCTATTTTGTTTACAGTAGTTCCTCCTTCTTGATGGTTATTAACTATGAGCTGCTAATTTAAACATGCAAATTTCTTTATTAAAGATAGTTTGGAATATATAAGCTTGTTTACAGAGTGTGTCGAAGGAAAGAACTGAGTTCGGAAAAAACCTATATTCAGATTTTAGTCATTTTTCATCAAATTAGTATTTATTTATTTTTGACTTTAGATTGACCCTTGGCTTCAAATTCTTAATGTGTTGTGTATAACAAAGCTGCCAACTCTCTTGATTTATTTGGTAAACCCATGAATTTGGTTGCCTTTTTTTTTTTTTTTTGGAACCCTCTGATGAATTAAATATCTCTTGAATTTTTATCAAAAACTAAAATACACTAAAGAAGTTTTTTAGTAATTTGATTTGGTAGCCGTTGGTCCTCTCCCTAAAAGGGGAAAGTGGAATTTTTATACCCATTTCGATTTTTAGTAGAAATGCATATTTGAGGGCAGAACATCGATGGAATGTTAAATCTTTGATTTAAGCACAGGGCCTACTTACTTCATAAGCTGGAAACTGGAAATATCTTTTAAAAAATTTGTCAAGTATATTTTCACACTTTGTTTTTCAATAAAAAATTCAGCATCGTGGAAAATAGAAAGGACGAATCTCTGGATGTATACATTAATTAAAGATTATTATGAAAAAAAAACATTTTTAAGGAGTGAACATTTTGATTTGCTCTGTATTTGTTCTTAATGAAATCGCTTTCTGAATTACTAAAATTTGCATTTTGTTGAATGATGGCAAAAAATAAAGAAGATCAAAACCTTTATTCTTTATTATGAAAATAATCAACTGTTAAGTCTTGCTTTTTTTTTTAGCTGTGTTACAATTCTAGAGGATGCTGTTTTACTACTATTTTTGATCTAAGTTATTATTTAGGCAACTATTTTAGCTCAAAACTGCTAATGCAACTATTTTTAATGTATATTGTGTTAAAAACCTTATAGATGTTTAAAAAGTGAAAGCGTCAGTTAGTTTCAACATTGAGAAATTTTTCTATATTTTGAAAAAAAAAAAAAAAAAAAACTCTTTCACAAACTTTAAAACATCTGAACTATTTAAATGTTTTGATTTAATAGTTTGAAATTTACTCTTATTTTCTTAAAAAGTTTTATAATTTATCAGATATAAATTATTATTAAACTCCAAAGGCCAAATCATTAATTTAGGTGGCAGTAGAGATATTCTTCCAAAAGGAGTACCAATAATTAGTAATTTTCTAAGCAATGCACCTTCATTGCAGAAAAACTTGACTGTGCTTCATTGCCATTGTAGATTGACACAAAAACTTGTTATTGGGTACTACATGGACTATTTGGAAATTTAATGAATTGCAGTATAAAATATATTAACCTAGTGAGATGGCCTGTTATCTTTTGAATAGCAGTATTCTTTTTCTTTCTTGTATTTTTTTTTTTTTTTTTTTTTTTGTAATGAAAAAAAAAAAATAAATAAATGAATGTTTCATCCCATAATAATCTTGCACAGATAGAGGTTGGGAATAACAAGGGTAACTAAAAATTTTTTGTAAAGTGAGTAAATACTACTTAGAAGTTTAACTTAAATATTTGCTTTAAAATATTCATGATAATAATATTTATTTTTAAAATACACTCTTAAAACATCTTCTTTTGAAAGAGGTTTCGGTAAGCCAATTCATAAGGACATAACGAGTGTTTTTTTTTAAAATTATTATTTATTTATTTATTTATTTATTGAATTAAGGCTTTATTTTCTTCTGGGAAACTTAACTGCCATTGCAAATACTATATTGCTGTGTAAATTAACATAATTTTATGTATCAGAACTGACGATGCAATACATAATCTTCACAGTATTATTGATTTGTTTTTGCTCAAGAAAACATTTACAAGTTTGACTTTTCTATTTTCATATCAATCGAACTTAAGAGCATGTTGTAGGTGATTGAATGATGGCGATCTGTTGTGAAAGCATATCACACTATGTTACTCTGTAAAGAAAATCTATTTTTCTTCACTGTTATTCATTAAAAAGAGAACTATTGTGTCACAATGAATGTATATGTATTTTAAAAATTTGTACTAAAATACTTTTTTCTTGGGATATTTCTTATTTACGTAGTTTAGGGGTAATGAACTTTTTACATTTTGGGTAATTCCTTGAGCCTATTGTTTTCTTGATAGAACCCCTTTGCCAAAGAGAAGAAAAAATAGAATGTCAAAGCTTATCTTACTCAATTTTACAAAAACATTGCAACTTTATTTTGCCCACTGGAAATATCTTATTATGATAATGAATGGAAAGGTAACTAATAAGTTTCCTTCTCTTTTTGTTTCCTTTTCTAAAAGATTTTTTAAGAATAATAAGCACAAGTAACAATATTTTACATCATAACTTATTGGTAAAAATTTCATTTTTTTAATGATGTGACTGTGATAGCTTTTTATTACAAAGCATTTTTTGTGTGGAATTATTTTATTTTATTCATGAAATAGTTCATGCTTATCTAGCTCTTGGCTTTTGTCGGATGTCTTTTCATCCATAGCTCATTGCTTCTTGCATTGAAAAAGGCGTTCCCTGTAACGCTGAAACCTGTGTCTGCAGTAATCTGCAATTTGTGTTTTTTTGACGTTGTTATTTCTTACTTTACTGTTCAGCACAAAGGTATTTATTTATCTTATGCAACCCTTATTTTTTTAATTATTCAACATTTTTTAAAAATTTAAATTTTACCACAGATCTGCTGCTTTGATTAAGCAAATAATGATCACTTACAAAAGCCCGAGTGCAAGTTGCATGGAACTGTTAGGTTCTGCAGAACCTACGTTAAAAACCTTTGACCTATTCAATGAAAGATTTTCTATCTTCAAGCATTCGAGGGCATTAAAGTAACATTCTACTTTTTTTTTTACATACATACATATATATAATAAAAGTGAAAAATATTGTAAAGACCACACCAAGAGCCCATAGATGTGCAACGCAGCAAAACTAAAAAGCCAAGTAAATATAAAATTAAGCAAACAGATTTTCAAATATTAAACAAATTATAAATAATTAATGATGATAAAAAAGAAAAATGCAAACAGCTATTAAGTAGGAAAAGATAAAGTGTGAATCCAGAGCTCATCAGCCGTGGAGGATTCATTAAATATGGTCAAAAGACCAAAATTTTTAACTATGAACTAAAAGAGAATGTTTAAGCTCCAGTACATGCAATATAGAGTAACAATGGGCAAAAGCACCACCTGCTAGTTTTAGGTTTGAGCTCTAGTTTATTGTTTTTAGTTTAGCAAGTGGTGCTTTTGCCCATTGCTACTCTATATTGCATGTACTGGAGCTTAACATTCTCTTTTAGTTCATAGTTAAAAATTTTGGTCTTTTGACCATATTTAATGAATCATCCACGGCTGATGAGCTCTGGATTCACACTTTATCTTTTTTTATCTTATCTTTTCCTACTTAATAGCTGTTTGCATTTTTCTTTTTTATTATCATTAATTATTTATAATTTGTTTAATATTTGAAAATATGTTTGCTTAATTTTATATATATATATAAATATATAAAGTTTTTTTTAAACAAAACTGAAAAGGTTCAAACTTACCATTTTGAAAACTTCATGCACAAGTTCACCAAACCACAAAACCGAAAGTCTTGTCTGAAATGGAAAAAAATATTCATATTAAAAGAAATATATTGATCACACATATACATGAATTTTATACATATATATGTAGAGAGAGAGAGAACATATTAAAGAGGAAAAATTAGAATACCATAAACCACAAACCTAAATATGCGCAAAGCAGCTGAACAAATAAGCCACGTTAATATAAACATCAATAAAACAACAAACAGACAAGGTTACAACATGGATAAATGACAGAGATGAAGCCAGTACTCTTCAGCAGTAGAAACTTCATCCTATGGTCGAAAGACTAAAAGATTATACTAAAACTAAATGTTGGATGTCCTGTTCCGAAAAAGCTAACATTCAGGATTACATATAGCTAAACGCACCATATGGGAAAAATTAATGCAGGTTTTTGAAACTAAGACCTAAAACTAAGTACTGGGGTTTCGTCTCGGACATTACAAGCCAAGGCCTTGACTATGTAATCCTGAAAGTTTTTTCGGAACAGGACATCCTACATTTAGTTTTAGTATAAATTTTTGGTCTTTCTACTATAGGATGAAGTTTTTCACTGCTGAAGAGTACTGACTTCATCTCTGTCATTTAACCATGTTGTAACCTTGTCTGTTTGTTGTTTTATTGATGTTTATATATATATATTCTAGCTGTACCCGCAGGGCAATGCCCGTGCTAAGGATTTAAAGGAAGTCCGTAGAATAAAGTGATCCACTCCCCTCCCCCCTGTTTTTACGCCAAGTTTGATGCCTACCGCGGCTGTTTAAATAAATTTGGCAGCGGTATCAATTGATCAATATCTATCTTTTCTGTATTTTCTATACCTATTTCCAGTTACATTTTCTGTCATTCACCTTTTTACGCCAATTAAATTAAGTACGTAAATATGTAACATAAAATAGATACAGCGAAACGTCTGACGGAAGTGACTATCCAATTAGCGAGCGAAACGAACTCTGGCTGATAAGCAATTGCGATTAAAAATCATGGTACATCTAGGACAAAAAGAAAATCCTGTATCCCGTACAAAAAAGGATTCAACTCCCCATCAGAAAAAACAACACAATTAAAAAACTCGGTACATCTAGGACAAAAAGGAGATACCCCACCCCATATGAAAAATTTTAACTATAGAACAGCTATCGTTTGAGAAAAGGAAAAAAAAAAAAACCCTCTAGAATTAAAAAAAACCCCTCTAGAATTAAAAAAGAAACCTCCCCCCCCCTCAAATAATCAGTAATCATATTATTTAACTAAAATGCTTGAACACCCTTTGAAAACCTAAATGCAATCATTTGAAATCTAAAATATTTTGAGAAATAAACAAATAGTACGCAACTACGTTGTTTGTCGCCAAATTCACCAAGCAACTTTCAAATTAAAAAAAAAATCAATTAACATTTGCACAATAAATTTAACAAAAATGACAACAGTGCAATAACCAAATCAAGAACTCACCGGTTCTACTATTCAAACCTCGCCGTATACCGAAGATGACGTCATTGCAGAAACAAAAATCAAATTTAGCCTTGAAAATTAGCTCAATTAGAATCGCTTATATCTCCTGTTCCAATTGAGAGAAATGGAACAAACATCATCTTGTTCGAAAAGGAAAGCTCTTTCCAATGACATATAATGTTAGGGGGTGGGGTGATTTTTTACCCCCTAATCAGGCAAAAAAACATGAAATTTCAGCTTAATTAGTTAATTATGAAAAAACTAATTAGAAATTTAGAATTCGGGCTTTGAGGTGCAGACCCCCAGGGTATGTTTGAATTTTGTGCTAAGTTTCAGGGCTGTAGGTGCTATGGGGGCTTCTGGCCATCGGGTACAAACAAAGAAACACTGTCGCCTATATATATTCAGATATATTCAAAATATTTTAATCAGACATCTTGCAAAGAAGTTTGAAGTTCAGTTAGTGAAAACCATTGAGAATCATTAGTTAGTGTTATTTCATATAATTTTAAATGTGATACAGCAGCATATGGTGCCTATAAATTAAGATTTTTAGAATGTTTATAGTTAATGTCAACATTTGCATTTAATTTAGATCTGCAGCTTTTCCTACTCTTGATTTATTATGATTTATTCATTTGCTATGCATGTACATTTGCTTATTGTCTGTGATTGTTACTTGTAGTTGAAATCATTAAAGATTTTTCTTACTTATTTGCTTGCCTTTTCTTGAGTTGCTCTTTTGTGTTTTTAAATCAGGTTTCGTTTTAAGATGTTCAAAGTAGTTGCTTTTCACAAAAAAATCCCTCAAACTAATTTACTTATATTTCCTGATGGAAAAGAATAATTTTAGTTGACATTTTGAAGCTAAAAGAAAAGAAAATGAAAGCAGTTATATTCATATTTTAAAAATATAGTTCATTATTTTTTAAATATATTTTAAAATTATTTTTCAAAATACACTGTAACCATACCTATCATAATGCAGTGTTCAATCTTTATTATATGACACATTAAACAGCCTATGGTGGGGGAGGGATTTGGAATATATCCTCCCAAAACTCGGAAACTAAGACTTAACATTTCCCACCCTCTCCACCCTAAAATTTATTCGTATCACCCTCGAAAACTTTTTGCTGGCTACGCCTATGTAAACAGCCATGAATCTCGTAGCATTCCATTTGTTTTTAGCAAGTGCTCATCAATAGAATGTGCTAAATATATTAGATTATACAATAATGTATATCACATCTCTGCAGTGAAAGTGACAGAACTAAAAAAATAAACGATAAGAAAACCAGTATTGGAGAAAATCAAGGTTTTAGGCCTTAGTACTTTTATGTGGTTCAGTCTCAAATTTTACAATACTTATAAAAAAACTATGATGGAATGTTTACTGGTTAGTTTTTGTTGTCTGAATTGATATAATGAATACTTCAAATTCAAAAATTTTTCTTCTATAATATGAAATTTTAATGATTTGGCACTCATAGGCGCCCCCATATGAATGAGAACTTTCTTGCTTTTAGTACTTTTTTCTTTGCAAAAATGTAATAAATTTTCCTTTCCAGCCTTTACTGAATAAGTTATTAAAAATGTCAAATTTTAATAACTCTAAACTGCATTGAAATCGGTTTCCATGGGGAAAATATCCTGCTAAACCATGGGGAAAATTTCTGAGCCCCCCCCTTAAAATATTGCATATGGCCACCCTTGGTGACACTATTGGTTATATTGTTTTCACACCACCTCACAGCAGTTGTGAGAGCAAACTTTGTGCGAGTTTTGTGGTTAGAAAGGGCATAAAATTTAGTTTTGAATCAGTAGTTAGTCTGTTTGTCCAAAATTTTGAAATGTGCCACTTTACTGCCGGGGTGCGATATTTTAAACACATGGTGCAGGAGCGGTGATCTGACACAACAATATGTATTTGATGCTCTATTATTATGTTTTTTTTCCAAAAATCAAAGTTAGGGCTTTGATCTGAAATTTCTTGAGTAGTAAACATTGTTGGAGTTTCTTTCTTCACATCTGACGGATAAAAATCAACTGCACACAACAAATACCCATAGTCATAGCATCGGGTAAAATATGTACGTAACTGTTTGTCTGTAATGGTGTTAACCAAACTCCTGGTATTGATTTAACTCTTAACAGAGGAGGTGCGGTCTCACAGACCACTCAAAAGTTCATCCGATCACCCTTATTTCAGTTTCAGTCTGATTGAATGGTTTTCCCCAATAGCTTTTTTTTTGTCCTTGAACGCCCTTCTTGCTTATCAGTATCTTTAGGCAAGTGCATCTGGTTTAAATTTCATCGCATTCTGTGAGACCACACCTGCTCTTCAGTGTTACAATATTCGTCAGTAGTAGACATGGCTCTTATCGTTAGAAACTGCGGATATAGGTTCATTTAATCTTAGCCACGTTATGAGGAAGCGACACAAAATATTCTAGATGAGGTTGGGAGTTGTTTGAAATGTTCACAAATGTTACGCAATGATGTTCTAGGGACAATGAAGACTGAATTATTTCTCGAAATACGACGCAAAATACTAGTAGTTAAAGGGCTGTCAAAATTTTCCCGTAACTTGATATAATCAATTTTCTGGTACTAAAATGTTCTGTATATATTAAACAACTAAAATGAAATCTTTAATAAATAATAGATTCATTTTTATTACAAATAGTGAGTTATTTACTGCAGCATATGACTTTCTCGAAAAATCTTAAGACTCTAGCAAACTTTCCTCGGAAGATTTATATTTCGATTCAATGTTAAAAAATATTTTTTCCCCGTGCTAATAAAAGTTCAAAGAAAAGCTGAGGGAAATAACAGGACTGTATCTTCATTACACAATTTTAAAGAATTTTTTAAATAGAGCGGTTTTTGAGACCTCACGTCCCCTGTTACGTCCTCCTTTTTCGCCTCCCCTGTTACTTGTTAAATATTAATTCTCACGCTGTTTGAGATAATCTCCACAAATTTACAGAAGCATTTCATTTTCAGTGGACTTCCCGTAAACAATTTTCAGGCACTTGTTTACTGAGTCTAAGTTCCCTATTGTTAGTTTTTTTTCTTTTTTATTGTTTTATTTTTAAGTAGGAACTAATAAACAATTTTTTTGAACATCACATTATTGCTTCAATGAGGAGGGGGGGGGATTTATAAGAACTTTCATAGAATTAGATTTCTAAAAGTAGGAAGGTTATTTAGACTGATTATATTAAATTGCAAACAAAGCACTTTTTAGTATTGTAACTAGAGTGTTCTGCCCCCAGCTCACTTCACTCACCAACCTCTATTTGCCACCTGTGATGGGTTACACTTGATGATTTTAGTGCTTTTTACTCTTGGATGCAAGGACGTAGCCAAAGGGGGGGGGGGGTCCATGGGGTCCGGACCCCACCCCCCCCCCCCCTTCCCAAAAGACCCCTGTCCTTTTTTCTCAGTTGTTGCATCTCGCATCAACAAAAATTTTCCGACAGATAATGTTTTTATAAAACGCAGCATTTTCCCCTTAAATATTCCCATTAATCGGCAATTTTCTCAGCGCTTGAGTCAATTCAGAACATGAGAACCTCGTGCAACAACTACAGGTTCCCAATTTTCGTCTGCTTTTTGCTTTGTCCCAAACGGGGAAATGTCCCTTTCTTCTTTCAAATCAGCTGGGTCGTGTGACCTTGAAATTCAGCCCCTCGTCTTTGGTCCATCAAATTGCCATTGGCAAAGTAAAAACAAGCATTTATTGCCACTTTCGTCGTATCCCATAGTCTCATCGCCGTGTTTATCTTTATTTCTCCTTTTTTTTCGGAATTTCATGGATTTCGTAGACGCATGTTGTTCGAAAAACAGCCAGAATGAGGTGTGTTCCTGGTGAATCAGTAATTGAATTCCGATTCTTTTCTGTTTTAACATGCAGTTTTTATCTACGTCATACTTATAGGAATCATATCTTGAACAAAAAATGTAATGCAAAAGAAAATTAAGTTTACCCAAACTAGGTAAGTCGCAGTGCTCCCTTTTAAAGTTTTCTTAATAATACGAGCAATTTTATGTGTTAATGTGTTTTTCCATTTAAAAACTAATTTTAGATTCTAAGTCAGCGGTGAAAAAAGAAATTCTACACATTTCGTGTGTTTGAGGATGAGAAAAAATAATTATTGATTTTTTTTTTTTCATTTTAACTCTTTATATTTTTGGCATGGTTCATTTCAGATTCATTTTATATTTTGATGAAAATTTTATTTGAACTTTTAGATTATTTTTAACATCTCTCTCCTTTCTGAGTAACAAATTACGTAGATTTTTTACTGATATTTCCCCCCCAATATTTAAGCATGATCATGGAACATATTAAATGCCCAAAATAAATTCGTGTTTGTAGGTAAAATGAATAAAATAAATGAATGAATAAAACTTGAAGCTGATGTAACAAGTTTTTCGCAGTATCAAAATTTTATAGAAAAATGAAATTGAAAATTACTTGAATATTTTACTGTGATCAGTTTATGAAATTACAAGTTCGGCCATATTAACGCATGTAATAAGTAATTTATTAGAAATTATTACTTTTAAATCTTACTGAATTGTGATTCTATGATCCCAAAAGAAAAAGTTAGTTTTTAATTGACGAAAAAAAAATCTTATTCGATGTTGCTGTAACATAAAACATACTTGTATTTGCATCATTGGAATACATTTTCTGATTGTTATTCACTAGCTTTGTACTAAGGAGTTATTTAAATAGCATCTATGCAACCATCTTTAGTAAATTGTAAAGGTAGTATTAAACGTAACAAAGGGATGTGCATTTAACTATAAATTACTAGGTGAAAATTACCGCTATTTACTGCGTTACAAGCAAAGAAACAAAAAAGGTGAATACGAGGTAAATTTTTTTGAGTTTTTCGTTTCTATATTGCCTTTTTTTTAACTCTTATTTTCTTCAAGCTAAAGATATTTACTATTTCTTGCAATAGAGTGTTTTGCTAACATCGTATTAAAGAAAAAAAATCATTACCTGCGCCGTAAAATATGATATGTATTGTTAAAATTAACAACATGTTGTTAAAATAAAATTACATAGATGTTAATTTAATTCATTAGGTATACTTCCATTAATCGGCATGTAAAAGATCCCTTAGGTCGTTTGACTGTGAATGCTCTTGACAAAATTAAATTCCTTTTGCAGTTTCGCATCAGCTCAGGTGTCTCCATCTGGTGAAAACTGGGCATCAAGTTTTCCTGTGACATTCACATCCGCGCCTTAATAGTGGCATATGCCATATCGTTGGTTCGCACTTGTTCCGCAAAAGGCTAAAGCCTCTAACACAGCCCCATTAGAAAGAAAAAAATAATGATAAAAAACGGCAATACGTCTTTTTCGGTATTTAAAATTTTTTCGAACAGCTTTCACCCTTTGAGGAATAGTGGCTTCACTTGAGAACACCATTTATTTCTTGCTTTTTTTTTTTCAGCTAACTGCTGAAATCACTGTGTCCGTTGACTGAAGAAAGAATATATATATATATATATATATATATATATATAAAATGGTTGCATCAAAGAAAGTATCCGTCCCTCAAAGAGTTAATAGTTTGTTCAAGTTTTTAATTGATGATTAGGAATGATGATTAGAAAACGGATAAGATTGGAAATATCATTCTATTTCGTATTATCAAAAGAATATTATAAATGTAAATAAATAAAAACTAATTCAAGCTTTTTAAATAGAACCTTGTTAATATTTTCGTTGAGAGAGTTGTGGGGTTTTGCCTGAAATGTTGTTCAAATGGGACAGGGTTACGTTATGTAACATTCATATAGTTATACATTCGACTCCATAGATATAGATTTATTTATCCTCATATAAATAATGCCGATGATCGAGTAACCCGCGTGTTTCAACAATGAATTTGCGCCACGGCATGATATGTAATTTGATAATGTTTTGGTAATGTTTAACATGCAAGGACAGGCTTTATTGTGACAAGGCTGAACTCGATCCGGTAACTTAACAGTTTTACTGGTAAGACTGTGTCATCTCAGAGGAATGAAGAAACGAAAATAATGAACGCTATCTACTTGAGTTTAGGGTTAATCCACTGGTGTTAGAGTTAAAATTTCAACTATCAAAATATCACCAAATAGGCAATTGCTTTGTTCAAATGAAGAAGAGTTGAAGCAATTTGACGGGTGGCTTTCTAGTTTTCAAATAAAATGGCATAAGTACAAATGAAATATATTACAAAGCTTTAATATTTCATTAAATTATCGCATGCATTTTCCAAGTAATTTCTAGTGCAGTTTTCGTTTTCCCGTTTTTCTTTTATTGTGTCCTTTTTATTAATAGAAAATATATCACTTATTTTCATGAGGACAGAGGTTCACCCATATTTGGAAACTTTTGTATGTGATAACTTTCAGTTTAATGTTAATTTACAAACTGACAACAATTAATTTACCACTTAACATTAAATTTTTATTAACTAATTTAAATAATGACTCTATTAATTTCAATTATTTAATTAATTTTAGTTAATTATCATATTTTAATAATCAGTTTTAATTGGATTTATCTTATCTTATGTAATTATCAGCTACTAATTCTGCTTTAGCATGCCTCCTCTTTTGAAGTTCGTGCAACCTTGGACCCCCCCCCCCCCCCCCCGTAACAAAGTTCTAGCTACGTGCCTGTTGGATGTCCGACCCCTTAAGGTTTAGAGATGCGAGACAGGGAAGAATGGCTTTCCCTGGATGTCCTGTATCCAATGGTACTAGTATTGACCTGGTAGACATTGCTAATCCAGCGGAGGTGTGGTTACAGACACATGAGCAGACAGACGTGCACAGAAATTATTAGCGTAGATAATTGTTCACTGTTTGAATGCCTGTCTTTCAAAGATTGATCTTATGAACTCCCCTATTTCCACTCTTAACAAGTTAAAAACTGTAAGTACATTGACGAATGCACTGCACTGACAGCTCAATTCTGTGTCTCTTAAGTGTTGGGAAGGAAGACAAAGGCAATAATCCTAGTGAGAGAGAGATCAAAAGATTGTGTGTGGTAATTGTATAAACTGATAGAGTTGTATAAATCTTTAAGGAAGCATAACTATCCGATCTCCCCTTTCCTTTGCATACGGATCTGCTTTGTCTAATCTGGCAGAAGCTGTATGTTGTTCCTTTTAATAAGTATTTTTGGGTAACACTAGTGCAGTGCTTTCATTCTTGCTGAAATTACATCATGAACTTTATTGCAGCGTGAAACAGCCTTTTTTCAGTTGCTGTTTTAGTTAGAAGTTCAGATTTCAGGCTTTAAGACCATAGATACAAAAGTTTGGTGTTTAATAGGGCTACATATTAGCTCCCCCCCATTTGCAGACCTACCGCATTCCCTATGGTTCACATCCATTCTTTTGTATGACACCACTATTGGTGAATTGCCATTGACACTCAAGAGTTTTGATGCCCAGTCTTCCCACCAGGTGTTGCACCTGGGCTCTTACTATACAAAACTGCATTAGGAATCAAATTTAGCCAATAGATGCTCAATGGATCTTTAACCTGGTACAGAATCATGCCACATGCTCAGGATTTTCTGCATCATAAAAAATGCACCTTCTGGAGCCGGGTTTGAACCCCCCACCTTGGGTATAAGAAGCCAACTCCTAATCACTAGGCCACCATACTGGCTTTAAAAAAATAAGCATTTCTAGATTGAGTTAGAACCTGATGAAATTTTGTTATTCATATGCTGGATTTAAGATGACTTTTCAGCTTACTCTCCATTCACGATCAAGTGCTTCTTTTTGTTTTGTCCAATTTCATTCAATGTCATAGGCTGTAGTGTTCCCATTGGGTACACTCCATATACGCAGTATTACTCTCAAACATTTTTTAGACATACAATGTATAACCTCAAGCTTCATAAATTTTTACATTATGACATATGATCACAAACACAAATTGTGCGTAATGGATTACTGGGAATATACCCTGTGAAAAATTGATGGGAACATCACTGGTCATAGGTGCCACAACTCCGGTCCCCCTTTTCTTATTCTTTATTCCCCCCCCCCCCTTCAAATCTTTATTCTCCACAATATCTGTCGAAAACTTATGTTTAGAAAGCATGCCTACAATAACAAACCTGTGCTTTGCCAAAAACGGCTAATCTTGCTTGAGATTTCAATTTTCTTGCATCTTCTAATGATGAAATGATTAAATGAGGAAACTGCAAGGTGTTGTGCTTTTGATCCTGAAATAGTATGGAGTGTTTAAAATTTTGAGTTTTAGTGCAAGGAAAAAGGATTTACTTTGAATTCTTGCCATGGGAAAGTATGTTCTCCCACATAAAGAGAACTTAAAATTTTTCCACTCAGTTGTAATTTTTTACTTTACAAACCAACTTAATTTCAAAACTAACGATCTCATTTTCAGCACTAAGAGTAATATTGTTTTTCATTAAAGAAGATATTCTTCTCAAAAAAAAAAAAAAAAAATGAAAATGTGACATTATTGCGTGATCTTTTACATGAGATTCCTTTGAATATTAAAAAACTGCCTGAAATGAGCAAAGCTTCTCTCCCTGTTCTCAAGCATTTTTGTCAAACAGCTAACTTCATACAGACAAAAAGGGGAAATGAACTGAAATCCCCAATGAGAGACCCCAGCTTAAGAAGTGTTGAAATGCTACATGAAGTTGCTTTCCCCCCTCTTCACTTTTTAAATTCAAAATTAACGATAGATTAAAATTGATTGATTAACGTGTTAATTGAACGAAGAATTGACTTTGAGTGGGTTTTATAGTTTTCTCAAGTTATCTATACTACTATTATAAAGATGAAAGATTTTTTGTATGTTTGTATCGAATAGGCTCCAAAACTACTGGACCTATGTTAACCATTTTTTCACTATAGAAAGCGACATTATCAGGAAGTAATATAGACTATAATTTATTTCTAAAAAAGTTATTTAATGTTTTATGTGCTTTTTAGCAGTTTTTAGTATTTAATTATGTAAATTTTAGTCCACTGTTAAACGAGAATTGAAATAAATATTTAACCCGTCCTCAAAGGACAATATAAAATTTAACTCTGCTTTATGTGGTGAAAATTTCCTGCTTTGATGTATTAATTGAGAAGGGATAAAAGGCGAGAGAGTAAAGCTTCATTTCTTGAAGCAACGATCTCAATTCGCTTGAAAAATTTTATAGTTAAGTGTTGAAAGAAATCGGGTTTCTTGCTAGGTTCGCGTAAAACGTGTTTTCCTTCCGTCGTAATTGAATCTGAAAGTACCGTACATAGCAACATTTGATCCCGGCTAAAATCATCTGGTTCTTGACGCCACTGGCAAGAAGACGTTGAGGATTCTCAAACTAATCAGTACATTATTAAAGGAAAAGATGGTCGAATTTGTAAAAGAGACAATTTTTGTCTCCGTCCGGATAAATCACAACTGGATGTACACAAAAGATCAGTGGATGATTTTTCCCCTTGGCTTCAATTGGAAAAATAGTTAATGAAACCAATGCTCAGCTAGAAACTGGGATTATCGTCTAAACGCTTTCGTTCAAAAGATCGAACTGCTAATCGATCGGAATCTTTCTTCTAACGTCATTCAGGATATCCTGAGACGCGTATTTCGCTTCTCAATCAAGAATATTTTCAGGAACATGCCCCGAAACCTCTGCCGATCAATGTTACTACTTGATGACCTGAAATTGCATCTTTAAGATTCTGGTTTCAAAAAACTTTGAGGGATATCCTCAAATCTTCCCTTTTCCTTTCAGTTAGCGTCTACAAGCTGGCCCAAAAGTTACATTTTTAAGACTCCAATTTTAAAAAGTTCATTGGACGCATTCGGTGAGTCCCCCGAAAGCATCATTTTGAATAACCTTACCCCAAATTTGAAACATTTTGTGAAGAGAGAATCTTGAGGTTTGTGTTTACTTTTGGTAGCAGCAAGACTTCCCTCAAGTCTGCAATTCTGTTTTTTAGCCTACTTTCCCAGTAAAAAGAAAAAGAAGAAAAAAGCATGAAAGAAGGCTTAATGCATCTTAAAAATATCGCAAAAAACAAAAAGTCAAAAATAAATAAAATAATTAAATAAATATCGAAAAATTAAAAATTGGAAAGTAGGGTATTGAGATGGGGAAAAATGTCTGTCGGTCTGTCTGTCTGTCCCCCCTAATAACTTTTGAATGAATAGTCCGATTCGAACAAACTTTTTTTTGTTCGAAAGATCTCGGCGAAGACACCTCATTCCCATATTTCACTTTTTGATTTGAACTATTTTTTGTTCAATTTTGAACAGTTCAAAAAAACGTTACATTAGCGCCTACGGGGAAATTCAAGGCAATTCCGAACTGTGAGGCGAATTTGCTTCAAACAAACTTTGTAGGAAAAAGCTTTTGATGAAAAACTTGTATATAAAATATCTTTTTGATTTGAACAATTTTCTGTTCAATTTTGAACAGTTAAAATCCCTTAACATTAGCGCCTACGGGGAAACTGAAAGTCAATGTAGATTCCGTACTTGAAGGCGGATTTACTTCAAACAAATTTTGTTGGAAATAGCTCTTGACGCCAAACACCAGACTTCGACTCCGAGAATTTAGGAGCACTTGACCCCGACTCCGACTCCTTTGCCCGACAATTAATCGGACTCCGACTCCCCGACTTCGACTCTGACTTCGTAGCTTTGGCAAAAATATATACACGGAGGACAAATGACTGACTCCGATTCTTAGATATTCGACTCCGACTCTTTTACCCTAAAATGAAATTGACTCCGACTCCGCAGCTATGGTTTTGACTGTGAAATAATTATTATTGATTTGACTTGTTTTATTTTTACGTTAAAGTTTTAATTTAGGTATTCAGTTTTCGGCGAATAAACTCGAAGTCATTTATGATTCTACATAAAGATATGCGCAGACGATTTTTTTTTTTTTTTTTTTTGACAATGAAAATTATTTCTTTAAGTTGATATTTTATTCGGAACTCCAGCGCTCGAATACGCTACCTTGCGGTGATTTATAAAACTGCGAATGCAACTAAAACATTGCCACGTTGCGCTCCACGTGTGTCTGTTGACGTAAACACAGGCAGTTTGTTCTGAGTATTTATTAACGCAATCGATGTGTCTTAGTTTGCTTTCAGCTACAGAAATTAATTCGTCCCTTAGTAGTATTCTCGAGCTTCTCAAAATAATGTTAGTTTTCCTTATTTCTTTCAAAAAAGTATTAAATGGTGGAAGCATAAACAAGAAAACTCTGGATTAACAAAATTGGATAACGTTACACCAGGTAAAATTTTTTATTGTTTTGTATGAATTTGTAAGAATATAAGTTTTTTTTAATCTTAAATTAATTTAACTAATCATATTTTACAGCAGCATTTAGTTGGAATGGACAGTATGCAAAATATTTTCTTGAATTTATTATCGTAGAACAAAATGAAAAATGTTTAACCGAGAAAGAATTTACTTTATTCCTTTTATTCTCAGCTGAAAGGTTTCGCCAAATTTGTTTAGGGTTATAGTGTTAGTATTGTGCGAGCAAAGTAGCCTTGGCGAGATTTCGCGTTTTTAGTTAAACCATTTTTAATTTTTATCATGAGTGGAATAAAATGATAGTAAGATTACAGAATTCGATAAGTAAAAAGAAATAATGGTCAATCAACTGAAAAGAAAACTTTCTTCATATATAAACTGTGAGTACACATTTTATTTATTTTGTTCTGAGTGAATTTGAATAAATATCAGTTTTTCAATTCGATGAAAAAAAAAAAAAAAAACGAACTTAACAACATTGACTGGACACTTTTCCTTAACCTAATTCCACATAAATGATTTAAATAACCTTTGTTACTACAGTATCCTACTGAAATAGACAGTATGCAAATAAATTTTCTTGAAAATATTTATCGCAGAACAGATTGAAAAATCCAGAAAGAACGTTAAGAATTCGAACAATAAAAAATAAAAGTTCGCCAAAAATCTGTTTATAGGGTTATGGTTTTCAAATTGTGTGAAAGAATAATGTATCTTGACAAGATTTCGCATATCAGGTAAATCATTTCCATGACGAATGAATTAAATGCATGATTTCTTTGGATATCCAATCATATAGTCATAGAAATAAATTATCTAGTGTTAAACGTTACTCTTGACAGTCTGCCACGTATGTGCACTATGTGACAAAAATGTCAACAAATGCCGGAAATGTCACGAAACTGAACTTAATATGTACTAATGTATAGAAAAAACGGTACAAAATGAAAATGCCGTTCGAAGCGAACCAAAAATTATGAATTCCGAATTCAACATCGTGAAAATGGCTGCTTCAGAACAACTTACTGTGTGTTCTGCATTAATTGTTTACTTTCGTAATACTTTTTGGTTTCAAATCTCTTTCTATATGGGTCAGAATAACCAAAAGACTTTGAAAAATCTTTTCAAATGATTAAAGCGAAAAAATCATACATACGAACAAAAATCACAACACTTTTAGCATTTTCTTCGTTACCACATGCGTTTGGTTTAGTTTTGAAGTCGGCCATTAAACAGTAATTGCAGTGCCCCCTATAGTTCGTTGAGTTGCGAATTGTTTTTATTTATTTTGGTAAGTGCATTAATTCATTTAAAAAATTGTTTTTGGCAACAGGAGAAAAAGAAACTTTTTTTTTTTGATATGATGTATTTATTTTAATGAGCTTATTAATTTTAATTATTATTTTTTCGTTTTGAAAGCTGTTAAAGATTTTTTCAATGGAAAAATTGTATTAGCTGCTTTGTTTAAAAGTTTTTTTTTTTTTTTTTCTTTACGCATCTAATTTTTTTTAGATGAGTGAAAAGTATTTTATTCCTAGAAATCAGCTTAAAGTATTTTAAAAATATGTTTGAAAAAATTTGCGATTTTAGCTATTTTTGAGATTATTGATCAGGTACTAGAGAGTAGTATGGGTATACGGGAAAATAGGCTCGTCTAGTTCTAGACAGAACTTCTTGTTTTTACCTCCCAGGGAAAACGTAAAATGCGGGAAATATATAAATATTAAACGTACAATACGGGTTAAATTAAAATTATTAGCATACGAAAAAACTGGGACCTAATTTTTAAAAACTTGAAATTAGAGTAAAACGCAGATTCGGGGGGGGGGGCGT
Source organism: Uloborus diversus (assembly GCF_026930045.1). Lineage (NCBI taxonomy): Eukaryota > Metazoa > Arthropoda > Arachnida > Araneae > Uloboridae > Uloborus > Uloborus diversus. Next base: position 393,851 of record NC_072734.1, read on the forward strand.
AAAATCGGGGTTTCACTGTATTAACTTCTCAAATATCGTAAATATCAATTGTCTCGTAGTTTAAAATTCGGGTTTAGTAATTTTAAGACAATATTGAGCTTGCCTTCGATGTCTTGCCTTCCACTACTAGAAGGTTGGTTAGAACTATTCAGTTTTGTTATTATGGGGAATTCTTGTAACAGTATTTCCGGGAAAGAGAGATTTAAATTTGAAGATTTTAAATGTCCTACTGATGATAATTCGTGTGCGTGACGCAAGAGATTCACTGTGAGTTTCTGGGGGCAGTTTAAAATAACTGAGAAAATCTGTATAAAAAACAGGTGAGTTTACGTCTAAGCAATCAGAAATGTCCATAAAAGTTTCCTAAAATATAATTTAGCGTAAGTTTTTTTTTTTTTTTGACCATACGAACTTTCCTTTTCTTATGATTCAAAAACTTGCTTCCAAAGTAGTATGTTGGGAAGAGTTGGATAGAAACCACTTATTTTACTGGCGTTTAAAAGCACAACGTTAAAAAATACGAATCCTACCGTGTAATTGCTATTTCCAGAGACAACGTTTCGTAATCAAATCTTTATATATTAATAGGCAAGCAGTTTTCTTTTGGTACCGATTCCTCCTCTGTATGTGAATCGATTTCCATCATTCTTTTTTTGTTTAGTAGCTATTGCCGAGTTTTAGTGTCATCAACAATACTTTTTGAAATCGAACGCTAATTAACGGAGATATTAGTAAAAAACGCATTTTCGTCCTAAATGGCTCTTTCTACGCGAACGGACGGTCCATTTTTTTCGAAGGTCCATTTTTTTCGATTTTGATATGGTTGGAAAGGTCTCTAAAAAATACTCCTAACGAAAAAATTGTCAGGGCGCCCTAGGTCTAATAACCTAAATCCACTAGAAGAAAAGTTATAAGCATTTTTTAGTTAGCGAAACTCAAAAATTTTAATTTTATCTCTTTTCCATTGTTGAAATGCATTGTTGGAAGCGTGAAGCATTAAGTTTTAATTCATTTTTTAACCCACTTTTTCTACACGAAAAATGCATTTTAATGCTTCAAGCTTGGTATGGATGGAAAGCTCGTGAAAAATACTTTGAAACACGTTCTACCCGGTTTACCGAGCAAAAACGCCAACCCGCTAGAAGCGCTAGAAAATGCGCTAGAAGCAATTAAAAGTTGGTGATAATTCACGCGACATAGTTAGCGTGAAGAAATTGCTGGATAATATTGTAGTGTTGCCATTTCTCGCTTGAGCGTAAAGAAATGAAATACTTGCATTTGTTTTTCTTTTTGAGGCTTTTTGGGTAACTACGGGCATTGAAATATTTTCATTTTGATTACGTTTCCTCGATTTTAATATCTAAATAAATCATTTTCCGGAGTGAGGGAGGACTTTCAGTTTCAAAAAAAATCATTTTCTGAAGAAAAAAAAAAAACACACACACACACACAGCTCCCAATAATACCTACAGTTGCTATCACTACAAACAGATCTCAAGGTGAAACTTTTGATAAAATTGGCGTATTATTACGACTTCCAATGCTTTTGCATGGACAACTATATGTTGCTGCAAGTAGAATTAGTTCATTTGACTGTTGAAATTTTTTTATTTCTAACGGCAACGTTCATACCTACTTTTACAAAAAATATTGCTTGTACGGAAGTTATACGTATTAATGGAGTTTCGCGGTATCATTTACTTCAGGAAGACTTCCAAAATTGAAACTGGCGAACTTTATCCAGTGTTGGCACCAATGCCACGGCGAGAAATATATTTATTTTGCATTCATAAAAAAAAAAAGAGTAGAGAAATTTTTACTTGCATGGAGCTGAATATGAATGAATCCCCCCCTTCCCGTGACAAGGGGGAAGAAATAAATGACCAGAGGGACATCAAGATTTTTTTGATAAGATCGTTTATGAAAACAGTGTGACATCTGGTAACGGGAAGAGGAGGTATGGTGAAGTATGAAACATTGCGACAAAGGGGAGAAAGATCAAAAATTTTGAAAAGTGCATTAGTCAGTTATCCTCTAAATCGTAAACAAATCACAAACACGATTAAAAAAAAAAAAATAAAACTGCACTATTATTGCAACGTCCAGTGTTTTTGAATGGACAATTTTTAATGTAGCAAGTAGGATTCGTTCACTTTACTGTTTGAAATTTTATATTTCTAATGGCAGAGGTCAAGGCAACTTACTGAATAATATTAAACTTTTAAAAAGAAATATTGTTCATCCAGAAGTTTTACCTATAATCTGAGTTTTGCAGCATCATTTCATTCGGGAAGATTTCGATAATTGGGAAATTGGCGCTCTTCATCTATTGGCGTCAATTTTTTGGCACCAATTGCAGAGCGAGAAATGTTTTTCTTTGCATACGAAAACAAAGAGTAGGGAAATGTATATTTGCTTACCGTAACCACAAAATAGGGGCAATCCACAAAGTCCCGCTTTGAGGTGGAGTTCACGAAATAGTAACAGTTTGTGACAAGGGAAAGGAAAGAAATGACAAGAGGAACATACAGTGGGGAGAATGTGACAACAAGCCTTTTTTTAATAGGAACGTTATGAAGAACAGCGTGACATGTGACTAAAGGAAGATGGGGTACGATGAAGTGCGAAACTTTGTGACAAAGAGGGGAGAGTGTCGAAAATGTTGAAAAGTATGACATCAGTTATGCACTGCTCTTAACCTTAAACAAATCACAAAGACGACCTTTTTTTAAAAATGAACTATTATTGCGACGCCCAGTGTTTTTGAATGGACAGTTGCCAAGAGTAGAGTTCGTTCATTTGTTACTTGGAAATTTATATTTTTAATGAGGAAGAAGCAACTTACTCAATAATAGTAGACGCTTTATAAGTAATATTGTTCATACAGAAGTTTTACGTATAAACTGAGTTTTGATGCTTGAAATGAAGCATCGGGGGAAATGAAGCATCATACGGGAAGATTTTGAAAATTGGATAATTGGCGATTTTTATCCATTGGCGTCAAATTTGTTGTTTCCAATGCCAGGGCCAAAATGTTTTTCTTTTGCATAGGTAAACAAAGAGTAGAAAGTAATCTATTTGAATAGGGTTGTCACAAGGTATCTAAAATAAAATTGTTCAAACCAAGAATTTGACAAGCACACCAATTTCTCAATGGGGTTGTTTCCTACAGTCGAAAATACTACTTTTAGTCACTAAAATTGATAGAATAAGCAAAAAAAAAAAAAAAAAAAACGTGGAACCAGAAGAAAACTTCACAACAGTTATTTTTTATTAATTTTTTTAAAAGTCCAATTCTGGAAATAAGGCGCTGTCCATATGACATTACAAGTGATGTACCTTGGCGTGCGGCTTCATTGCCGCTCTAAATGTTTACGCTTTGCCGTTAACCCCGTTTCCAGGTTATGAGAGTATACGATGTGCGCTAATGGCATCAGTGAATGGTATTTCATCGCTTTTGATGCAATGTGCAGAAGCGTAAAAAAAATGAATTTCAATCTGCGCACCAACTAAAATATTTGTTAAAAAATATTAATTTGTTTTCAAACTATTTAAAAAAATGGCTAAAACCCATGTTTTTAAGCATGCTCTTTCAAAAAGAAAAATAGTTTTAAAACTTCAGAAATGACCCCATCTCCGAAATATCCCCTTTCATCCATTTATTTTGAGATTAACAGACAAAAAGTAAAATTGGAATGAATTACTACTGTTTGGTATTGTATGTACATATAAAAATTGTACGTTTCCTCCAATATGCAGTAAACAGGAGTAAGATTAGAAATAAAACTGTTGGAAATAATTAAATTCATTCAAGTTTTCTCAAATATTCATTTATGAATACGGTCGAGTTTCGACCACTGGACGAACACTAGTTATTATTAATCACATATACATAAAATAAATACATGGATATTAGAAAGGAAATGCATGAATGAACGAAAATTTAATTAAATCAAATGGGGGAGGATTAAGTAGCCCATTTAGAATCGAGAGAGCTAGGATATGATCGGAATGATTCCAGCCATTACAAGATATAATTCTCGAGGTCAAATCAAAAAGCGCAGATTAATGAAAAACAGAATTTTGCATTTCACTATTTCCTTGACGATAAGAAAGTTTTACACTGATTTATTATTTATTACTATTTATTTATTTGCATCAAAAATAACGTAACTGAGTAGGTTTAGTTTTAAAATTAACTTTCGCATTTTGTTAAATTAGTGTTTAACTCAGGATTTGGTGGGTTGTCACTTACGTTAGTTAGTAGTTTATAAGAGGCCTCAACTTCAAATGGTTATTAAAAATTGAGCGATCGCATTTAATTATTTAGACATTAAAACAATTCATCGTATAGTAATTTAAATCAGTGTTTATTTTATAATTAGGTGTTTAGTTTAGTTGATTTTTGTTCTGGAATTGTAAACAAAATTTGATTTATACGCTTGGGTAGGAAATCGTATGTAAGTATGACCAATTATTTTTTACTTTTTAGTTCCTCTTTGTTTCTTGAAATCGGTTCTTTTTTTATTTGAAAATAATTTTTTTCAAGCAGCATATTAAATTAATTGATTCTATACTAAATAATTGAGAATACAATGCTGAAATATACCACACAATTGTCAGAAATTATAAGCTCTCAAATGTTGAGCAGATTAGCTGTAAGTTATCGCTCTTAAGCCAGGGCTAAAGCAGAACTACTGAATGGCAAAATAATAATGAACCAGCTAAGTCAAAAACAATACACTATGCACTGTGTATACATTCGAATAAGACTGTGCCTTTACCTGTATACAATGTACAGTCATTGTAGCGTTGTGTAATGTACTATCACGTTGTTGATGCAAATGAGTGATATATAAACATGATATTATAAGTCTGTAATCGTAATCAAAATCATAATCGGCATTTTATAATCGTAATCGATTACATTTTCTACATAATCTAATCGTTGCTGTAATCTTAATTACGTTTTGTCTGAGGATTATAATCGCAATCGTAATTGTGTAATCCCCCTTTTCTCGTGCTCGTAATCATAATCGTAATCGATTACACTCCCTCGTAATGGGCTCCAAACCTGTTCCTGATAGCTTTTCTTCATTTCTAAATCTACTAAGCTTCAGTTAAAATCTAAAAATTTCCATGCCACTAAAAAATGAAATACTCGAGGTGATTCAAACATTTCGTCTTGAATTTCAGGTAGCAAAAAATGTTTATGGTGAAGTTTTTAGTGGATTTAATAAATGCAAACATTTTTTGGTGAACTTTTCGTAAAACTGACTATTCACAAGGGTCCACCTACGGGGGGTCATGGAGCAGACTGCGGCATTGAAATTTTTAGGGGTGTGTGTTTTGAGGGATATTTTTCTCATTTTTAGGGGGCTCTTCGCGAAATTAAGGTGGGTGGACGCCCTTGCTCTTAGGGGGGGGGGGTATGAACACCCCTACTATTCAACAAGACTTTCATGGGTTTTATTTCCTTTTTAGCCTACTTTCCCAGTAAAAGTCGGAGAAAGAAGAAAAAAGCATGAAAGAAGGCTTAATGCATCTTAAAAATATCGCGAAAAACAAAAAAAAGTCAAAAATAAATAAAAAAATTAAATAAATATCGAAAATTTAAAAATTGGATAGTAGGGTATTGAGATGGGGAAAAATGTCTGTCGGTCTGTCTGTCTGTCCCCCCTAATAACTTTTGAATGAATAGTCCGATTCGAACAAACTTTTTTTTGTTCGAAAGATCTCGGCGAGGACACCTCATTCCCATCACTCACTTTTTGATCACTTTTTGATTTGAACTATTTTTGTTCAATTTTGAACAGTTCAAAAAAACTTAACATTACCGCCTACGGGGAAATTCAAGGCAATTCCGAACTGTGAGGCGAATTTGCTTCAAACAAACTTTGTAGGAAAAAGATTTTGATGAAAAATTTGTATATAAAATATCTTTTTGATTTGAACAATTTTCCGTTCAATTTTGAACAGTTCAAACCCCTTAACATTAGCGCCTACGGGGAAACTGAAAATCAATGTAGATTCCGTACTTGAAGGCGGATTTATTTCAAACAAATTTTGTTGGAAATAGCTCTTGACGCCAGACTCCGACTCCGAGAATTTAGGGGCACCTGACTCCGAATCCTACTCCTGTGCCCGACAATTAATCGGACTCCGACTCCCCGACTTCGACTCTGACTTCGTAGCTTTGGCAAAAATTTATACACGGAGGACAAATGACTGACTCCGATTCTTGGATATTCGTCTCCGACTCTTTTATCTCAAAATGAGATTGACTCCGACTCCGCAGCTATGGTTTTAACTGTGAAATAATTATTGTTGATATGACCCGTTTTTATTCTCACGGTAAAGTTTTAACTTAGGTATTCAGTTTTCTGCGAATAAATTCGAAGTCATTTATGTTTCTACATAAAGATATGAGCAGACGATTTATTTATTTATTTATTTATTTATTTATTTTTGACAATGAAAAGCATTTCTTTAAGTTGACATTGTATTGTTTTTATTTATTTTGGTAAGTGCATTAATTCATTAAAAAAATTATTTTTGGCATTAGAGGAAAAAGAAACGATTTTTTTGTGCTATCACGATTGCTTATTGCTTTCATTTGATTGCTTTTGGCGTGCTATCATTTTATTTTCCCACCGCCACCCTCCGCACCATCACCGTCGACGGGCTCCTCACGATGCTGCTCTTATAGCGAAAGCCGTCTCCAGGTTGCATCCATGTCCTACACACACGGGCATACATACACAACTACACGCACACATACACCTACACACATACACTTACACACACATACACAAACACATACAACATACACACACAAACACATACACACACGCATACATACAGACACCTACATATACACACACACACACAAAAACATGCACACACACATACACACAACTATCCACACATTCATGCCTGCACACAGACACAAACACATATGCCTACACACACATACACATCCCCCCCCACATTCATACACACAACTACCCACACACTTATGCCATTACACAGACACAAACACACATGCCTACATACACATACCCCCCACACACAAACACACAGGCCTACATACACACTCATGATTGCGAAAAACATAATTTGAATTCAAGATGTCAAAATTCAAATCACTTTTTTTTTTGATACGATGTATTTATTTTAATGAGCTTATTAATTTTAATTATTATTTTTTCATTTTGAAAGCTGTTAAAGAATTTTTTTAATGGAAAAAAGTGTATTAGCTGCTTTGTTTAAAAGGTGCTGCTATTTTATTCGTTCGTTTTTTATAATTGAAATAATGATCAGGATTGAATGATCAGGAAAATATTGATCAGGAACTAGAAAGTAGTATGGGTATACGGGAAAGTAGGCTCATATAGTTCTAGACAGAACTTCTTGTTAAAGAAGAAAACTATGGTGATTGTAAATTGTAACCTTTATGTGGATTACCATTTGTTTAAATGTAATAAAAATTAAATTTTTCTAATTAATTCTTTTTTAATAATTAACTTTCATCTAATAAGAAATAGAGAATGTAGAAGAATAAATTAGAAATGTTTTGTATATAATAGATTAGATTTAACTTAAATGTTTTCGAAGTAGTTACGATAAAATTCAAGTCGCTTTTATATATCGAAATTTTTCTCTCTGGAAGATGCTACTTTAATTTATGGAGGTCCGACCTACTAGAAAATTTTAGGAAACTGGGGACTCCATAAAATTTTCTAGTAACCAATGCTTGTATCGGTTACTCGCAAATTTTTCGGAATGTAACTTTTTTTGAGATTGTCCAGTAGTAACATCATTTTTTTTTCTTCTTTTTTTCCCCCGTTTATATCCATTCAGTCGTTTCTCGAATTGAAGTTCGGACCTCTTTTTAAGCTAAGCGGCAATGTGGATACGATCCCTTTAATTTTCGAGCTATTTTCGCATAACATCTCTCGACGTTTGTTTCTTGTAATGTAATTTTCTCCACTGCAGCACAAAAAACATATCTAAACGGCAAATCGTTGTTCTGTTTGCTGCACAATCACCATTTTTAATTTTCACGGTGACGTGTTACTTTTACGCTTCTACGTGTCGCTGGAATTCGAATTTCTTCATTTTTTTTTTTTTTTTTTGGCCTAGGAGCAATTTTGCGGAGCCCAAGTATTTCGGAGAGGCTTCAAGTCTTTTCTTAATGAGTGTTGTTTAAGGAGGATGCCCAGAGAAATGATCACTGTATGTTTCGAGGAAATGTTTCCACCAAAATCGAATCTTTTTTTTTTTTTTTTTTTTCAGCATAAATTGCTTGACCAAAGTTGGTGTTGCT